>NW_012267332.1:4301470-4302834 GCF_000151885.1 Dipodomys ordii | reverse complement strand
GGAAAACAATGGAGGGGCTAACAATGTTCAAGAGGAAGTGTATTCATTACCTCACTCATGTAACTGTAACCCTCTGTATAGTATCTTTACAATAAAAAATTAAAAAAAAATAAATAAATAAAAAAAAAAAAAGGACAAAGGGTGGACCAATGCAACGATATTCACAAGACACTATATTGGAAATGAACTTTACATCTTGGGGGGGGGGGAGTTAGGGGGAAGGAAAGTGGGAAAAAACAAGGGAAGGTATAACAATGTTCAGCAAGAAATATACTCATTACCTTACTTATATAACTGTAACTGCTCTGATATCACCCTAACAATAAAATTAAATTAAATTAAAAATAACCAAGGCAAATCCCATAGCCAGTGTCTCATGCCTATAATTCTAGATACTTGGGAAACTGAGATTGAGAGTATTGTGGCTTGAGGTCAGCCCTAGCAGAAAAGTTTGTGAGACCTCTTCTCATCCCAGGGCTAGGTACAAATGCCTGCCATCTCAAAGTATGTGAGAGGAAAGAGGGTGAAAATGTGCAGCAGTGGAGCTCACTGGACACTGATGAAAATGAACTACACAACTTGTGAGTAGAGACTGGAGGGAGGGACTGGGAGAGAATGAAGAAACAGAAGACACTGTAGAAAAGGAAATGTACTCATTACCTGACTCTTGTAATTATGACATCTCTGTACATCACCTCTATAATAACAATAAAATAAACTAATTTTTATTGTGAAAATACTGTTACAATTACATGAGCAAAGTAATGAGTACATTTCTTATCAAGCATTGTTGCCTCCTCCTTTGTTTCCCCTTCCCATCCCTTCCCATCTCCCACCCACCCCTCACCCCCTCATTTCCCCCCACCCCCCACTCCCGGCCAAAGTTGTAAAGTTCGTTTTTCGGCATAACGACTTGTACATCTCATTGTTGCAATGGGTCCACCTATATCCTTATTTAAACGATTTGTTTTTTCCCTTCCCCTCCACAAATTATACCAACATCAAATACAGTGAATGCAGGGGTATTACCAGGGAGAGGGACATACAAAGCAATAAAGAAATCATCTTATAAATATTTTAGAAACAAGAAAGAAAAAAATTTGAATCCTTATCTTGGGGTTCCTTTCATCTATCATCAACTTATCTGACCTTTTCTGCTTGTCTCAGACATATACTAGCAATTGCAAATAAGGAAAATCATGGGACCTATGTTTCTTTGGGCCTGGCTTACTTTACTTAATATAATCAATCCCACTTTTGGGCATCTACCCAAATGATCACAAACAAGACCATACTAAAGCTACCAGCACAACTATGTTTATTGCAGCATTATTTACCATAGTTAAGATGTGGAACCAACCCAG
>NW_012267332.1:4289881-4301420 GCF_000151885.1 Dipodomys ordii | reverse complement strand
CCTGGGCGCTGTCCCTCAGCTCTTCAGCTCAAGGCTAGTGCTCTACCACTTGAGCCACAGCACCACTTCTGGCTTTTTTCTTTTTGCTTATGTGATGCTGAGGAATCGAACCCAGGGCCTTTGGCATGCAAGGCATGAGCTCTACCACTGAGCCACCTTCCCAGCCCCATTAAATGAAATGTCAAAAGCAGAACGGGGAATGATATGTTTTCTCTTACACATATGGATTTTTTCTATTTTATTTATTTGTTCATGCATTCATACATTCATTTGGTGCCAGTCCTGAGGCTTGAACTCAGGACCTTCATGCTATCCCTAAGTTTTTTTGGCTCAAGACTAGTGCCCTACCACTTGAGCCACAGCTCCACTTTGTTCTTCTAGTGCTTTCACTGGAGTTACAAGTCTCATGAACTTTCCTGCCTGGGCTGTCTTTGAACCTCAATCCTCATATCTCAGCCTCCTGAGTAGCTAGGATTATAGGTGTGAACCACCAGTGCTGCCCAGCATGAAAGTTTTTTGAAAGTCAACTAGATGGACTCTTCTTTGGGACCTCTCTCTGGATGGAGAGTCTTACTAGTTTCCTTTTGCTATTCACTTTAAAATAAACTTGCTCCATCTGGTTTAAATGTTAAAAATTAAATCTAATTAAAACTGGAATGTGTAGTTACTAGTTGAGGCTGTATAGAAAAGGAGGATAGTAGGAGGTCTGATAATGGGTACCCAAACACAGATTGGTGCAATGCGTTCTGGTGTTCTAAAGCACTACAGAACAGTTGACAATAAACTTATTTTTTAATAAATGGAAGACTCCAAACACAAATAATTATAAGGTGATAGAAATGTTGATTACCGTGATTTGTTCAGTATATATTGTATGCATGAATTGAAATACCATTCTGTGCTCCACAAATATGTATAATTATATATTAATCCGTTTTTCAGTTTAAAGAGATGTAAATAAATGTTAATTACCAAGATTTGATCATAATATGTAACAAATAATAAAACAATTAAAATCGAAATATCCATTTGTATAGTATTGTATATTTTATCTGTGTGAGAAGTATTTTAGTTATAGTGAGAGTATAATATATGTCCCTCAAAATGATCATCCATTGGAAAAGATTAGCTAAATATTAGGAGAGGCTTTTAATAAGCCATTCTCAAAATAATGCTCATATGGCTGACAAACTTATAAAAATATATTCAGTGCTGGGCACCAGTTACTTGCTCATGTAAATCCTACCTACTAAGGAAGCTAAGATCTGAGGATCACAGTTCAAAGCCAGCCCAGGCAGGGAAGTTTGTGAGACTATCCAATTCACCAACAAAAAGCCAGAAGTAGAGGTGTGACTCAAGTGGTAGAGCACTAGTCTTGAGCAAAAATGCTAATGAACAGTACCCAAGCCCTGAGTTCAAGCCCCAGGACCAGCACAGAAACAAAAAAAAACCACTAAGAAAAGCCAGGTGCCAGTGACTCATGCCTATAATCCTAGCTAATCAGGAGGCTAAGATCTGAGGATTGCAGTTCAAAGCCAGCCTGGGCAAGGAAAGTCCATGAGACTCTTATCTCCAATCAGCCACCAGAAAACCAGAAGTGATACTGTGGCTCAAATGGTAGAGCACTTGCCTTGAGCTGAAGAGCTCTGGGACAGTGCCCAGACCCAAACCTCAAGCCACACAACTGACAAAAATAAAAAGTACACTAGGAAAGCATACTCAACATCATCGCTTACGGAAATGTGAGTGAAAACCACAGTGAGACATCAGCCCAGCTAGACATGATAGCAGACTAGTATTAAAAAGTCAGAAGTAGGGCTGGGAAGGTAGCTCAGCGGTAGAGTGCATGCCTTGCAAGCATGAGGCCCTGGGTTCGATTCCTGAGCACCACATAAACAGAAAAAGCCGGAAGTGGTGCTGTGGCTCCAGTAGCAGCGCGCTAGCCTTGAGCTGAATAGCTGAGGGACAGCGCCCAGGCCCAGAGTTCAGGCCCCATGATTGGCAAAAGAAAAAAAAAGTCAGAAGTAGGGCTGGGAATGTGGCCTAGTGATAGAGTGCTTGCCTAGCATGCATGAAGCCCTGGGTTTGATTCCTCAGTGCCACATAAACAGAAAAAGCCAGAAATGACACTGTGGCTCAAGTGATAGAGTGCTAGCCTTGAGCAAATGAAGCTCAGAGACAATGTCCAGGCCCTGAGGTTAAGTCTCAGGACTGGCAAAAAAAAGAAAAAAGAAAAAAGAAAGGAAGAACATTAGAAAAAGATTAATGAAGGTAAAATAGAGGCCTTCATTTAGCTTATTTCTAATTGATCTAGTAGATGTGTTCAAAAAACTAATCATTGAATTTATTTATGTATGCATGTATCTAAGCACAAGTGATGTGAATGGCAGGGAGAAACAAGGTTCAAAAGGAACAACTGATAAGGTAATTGAACATAGTATAGTGGTATATACATGTACACATGTAGTATAGTGTTATATGAAAGAAGACTTGGAATAATTGTAAATATATGTTGTGAACCCTAGGATCACAACTTAAGAAAGCAAAAAAAGTAAGAGTGGTATACTAAGAAAGGAAAGTAAATAGAATTCTGCAAAAGCTTAGTTGAAACCACAAAAAGCAGAAAAAGTATAGATCAGAGTCTGTTCAGACTACTATAACAAAATACCTTAGACTGAGTAACTTATAAACAACAGTAATGCTGGGTGCCAGTGACTCACACTTGTAATCCTAGCTTCTCAGGAGGCTGAGACCTGAGGATCGCCATTCAAAGCCAGTTCGGGAAGGGAAGGAAAGTCCATGAGACTTTTATCTCTAATTAACCACCAGAAAACCAGAATTGGCACTGTGGCTCAAGTGATAGAGCCAGCACCCAGGCCCAAAGTTCAAGCCCCACCACTGAAAAAAACAAACAAACAAAAACTCACAGTTGTGGTGACTGGAAAGTCAACAACAAATTCAAATGAGAGAAAATTCAGTGTCTGGTGAAACATTGTCCCTCAAAGTAAGTGCCTTCTGTATCTGGATTTGTCAGATGGGACAAAGAAACCCCTCAGACTTCTTTCATAAGGGTACTAGTTCACTCATGAGAAGAGGATTAACATTTCCCTAAGTCATCATTTTAATATCATCTTAACATTATGGATTTGAACATAAATATTCCAACCATAGCAGTGTAAAAGACCAAGATCAGAGCAACAAACTAGAGCAACATATAGAAAACATAACAAGCATGTTTTATATTAACCTCAATATATCAGTAATCAACTTAAACCACCTTTGTAGGCTAAATAGAACAATAATAAGACAGATATTCAAAGGAGACTTACAGAATACCCACCAGTAGTGTATAAGAAACTAATTTTAACTATGAACATTTATTGATTAAAGTTAAGGGAATGGAGTGGTTATAACATACAAACACCACTGACAAAAGCTGAAGTAGCTTTATTAATTTCAAACCAAGTAGAGCAAGGAAAGTTATCATGAATAATTTCATACTTTCAAAAGAGTTGATACTTCAACAAAAATAACAATATATAAAGTATATGCACCTAAAAATACAGCATCTAAATGCATGAGGCAGCAGTCTGGGATGGTGGTACATGCCTATAGTACTCCTGAGGCAAGGAGAATAATTTAAACCCAGGAATTCTAGACTGGCTTGCTTAACATAGCAATACTCTGTCACAGAAACAAAATTTTTAATTCACGGAGGAAATAGAACTTAAGAGGTAAGAATCAATGTACTGTTGGAGAAATTAATACTCCTCTATCAGAAATGAATAGATCCAGAAAATCTGTAAGGAGATAGTTTAAATCAATAGTACCATCAACTAATTAAACAAAATTAAAATCCATGGTGACTTCTTCCAAAGAACAGGGCAATGTACACTCCTCTCAAGTCATACAGAATATTCACAAGGATATACTGCTTTCTGGACTATAAAAAACAAAACACCTGGAGTCTGGAGGAAGATAGCAGAGGAGAAGCTGGAGGCTAAACAAGCTCTCACGTAGAAACCAGTTTTAGTGTTCCAGTAAAAAGTCCAAGGCTAGAGAGTCACACCAAGTGTGCCATCACAGTACAGAGAGTTTGGCGAGAGAGAAAAAATCCAGGCAGCTTGGTTAAGGAGACAGATTAGAGCACTCACCAATGCGGCAGCAGTGGCTCCTGCCCCAGCCACTATATCAAAAGAAGGAGCCTGGGACAAAGGAACCAGAGGCAGTGTATGAGTTGGATTCTACTCACCAACAGCAAGAACTGACAAGAGTGGACATCTTCATCCTGCTGACCACAGCCAGTAGCAGACCGTGGACAGCCCAGAAACCAAGGGAAAGGTATGAGTACCCCACAAGACATCCTCACTCCTTTTCACAGAGCAGCAGTGGGAAGGTAGGCCCTCCCCCACCACCAGAGAAGAACTCCATCTTTGATACAGACAAAGACCAGGCCAGAACAACTAGCAGGTAAATCAGGCCTTGGAAGAAGACAATAGGAGCCATTCAACCAGTCAAAGGAACCTGGGGCTCAGCTCCACCCCCTGGAGGAAAGTTGCCCTTCCCAGGCAGAGAAAGCTCTGCCCATGGAGGAGTGACTTTATTCACTGGGTAAACAGAGCCAAAGGCTGCTCCACCCCACTGCAGCACAGGCAGCAGACCTAGATGCAGGAGGTTAAAAGAAAAACAATTAGAAACTCAATACACATAAATCATGAGAATAGCTCCAGGCTGGACTGTGTGAGAGTCTCAGGAGCTAGCCACTCAGGAAAAGGCTACTGGTTGCTGACAGGCCTCAACCCTACCAAAAAGCTAGCCCCATCACAGAAACTCCAAGCTAGAGGAAACAGCCATCGCTCTCTTTTCTGATCTCAAAGCAGATCACTCTCCCATTGAACTAGCCTGGGAGGAGGGTCATAAAGTCCCTGCTAAGGCAGAGCTTCGTTCTGCTTGCTCAAACTGATTTAAGAAAACAGTTGAGCCACAGGAAAACCAAACACCACAAACAAACCAGAGACTCCACCAAGAGACTGGTTATGAACACAGGGGAGACACAAGATTCCCCATCCCCCAAAAAATCAAAGAACTACTTTTTCCACCTAAATTTTTTAAATTTTTTTCTTCTTTTTTCATCATTTTTATTTTAGGTTTTTTTTAATTGCCTTTTTACTCTTTTCCCTTTTAGTCCTTTTGGGGTTTTTTGCTTTACTTAATTGTTATTCTGTTCATTACCAAATATTTACCTGTCTTCGATTATTAGACCTTATTCTTCACTATGTGCATACTTTATTCAGATATTGATTACCCAATTCACAAACTCTCAGCCTTAACTCCTTTAATTGTAGTATTATATCTTTATACGTATATAATTTTTGTTTTTCAGGCTGTGATGTAGCTCAGTGGCAAAGCGCTTGCCTAGCAAGCACAACGTCCTGGGTTCGATCCCCAGTACCAAAAAAGAAAAGACAAAAAAAATACAGTTAAAAAAAATAATTTTTGTTTTTCATTTTTAAATTGTTTATTTTTCCTTTTTCTGTATCTCTCTTCTCCTTTCCTTCTACTCTTTTCCTCTCTCTATATTTAGGTTTCGGTTATATCCCCTCTCTCCCTTTCCCTCCCCACATTCCTCTAATCTTATTTTCAATTCACAATTCTCCCTAAACCTATTAATTTCTGGTCTGCTGACTCCTTCTTTGATTTTCTTAGTCTATTGATCCCTAGTGTTGTTGTTGAACTAAATCGTATCTGTTGAACTAAATTGTATCTGTACTCATTTTGACTGCAACAAACAATCGGCTCTGGTTGATGTTTGCCTTAAAATAGTGTTCTAGTGTAGAATTGCCTTTGTTTTCATACCCAAATGGGCAGAACAAGCCAGAGAAACACAAGGAAAAAGGCAACTCCCACTCATGATAACCAGGCAACAGAACAGTTCATGAATAATCCAGAGGAAAGTTCCCAAACGAATGAAAAGATTGAAAGCCTGCAAAGGACACTGTGTGAGCATGATAGGGAAATGTGTGAGTATGATGAGGCTAACTAAAGATTAATACAGGAATTTCATGAGCGTGAGGAGGCTAATCAAAGATCAATTGAAGAATTGTGTGAGTGGGATGAGAATAAACAAAGATTAATAGAGACATTCATGGAATCCACAAACAGAAAGCTGAAGGAATCCTTGGAGGCCACAAAGGGAATGCTGAATGAAGTCCAACAGAATGAAAGGGAGTCCAATGAAACTATAACCAATCAATAAGGGATCTGAGAATGAACACTGAAAAGCAAATTAAGGAGGTAAAGAAGTCCATACAAGATCTAAAACAAAGCTCCAACAAAGTATCTGAAGCCATCAAATCTGCAATTAGAAGGAAAGGAAATTTATGTAATTATCTAATCTCAATTTTTTAAAAAAAAGTGTGAGAAGGGACAGGTTAGGAACGATGAGTGACAATGTTGTCAAACATTGTTGTACTCATATGCTGTTTTGTAGAATGGGAGCTTCTTTGTACAACTACTTAAAGATATAATAATAAAAATGTAAAAAAAAAGATTGTCAGAGAAATTAAATCACATTTGTTAACAACAAAAAAAAGGAAAGGAAATAAAAAAAACAAAGTAGAAAGTCTTGACAGTAGGTTAGACCATCCAGAAGATCAAATCTCAGGGATTGAAGACAGCCTAGACATTATAGAGAAATAACAGACAAGTATTCAAAAGAAATCTAAAAAAATATGATAGATGTATTCACCATTTAGAAGACACCATCAGAATGCCTAATTTAAGGCTAATGGGTGTAGAGGAGGATCTAGAGACAGAAGTTAAAGGTCTAGGAAATTTATTTAACAGGATCCTAGCAGAGAACTCCCAAAACATGCAAAAAGATAAGCCCATTCAGATACAAGAAGCTTTAGGACCCCAAATAGACCAGACCAGGACAGGACATCCCACCATCACATTGTAATCTTCACAGGATCAATTGAGACCAAGGAAAGGATCCTTAAAACTGTCATGGAGAAAAGATCAATCACTTATAAAGGGAAAACAATCAGAATAACTTCAGATTTCTCAGCAGAGAAATTAAAGCAAGAAGAGCCTGGAATAATGGATGTCATGCCCTAAAGACAAAAAACTATCAACCAAGAATACTGTACCCAGCTAAACTCTCCTTCATAACGGAAGGTCAAATAAAAACATTCCACAGCAAAAGAAAAATTGAAACAATATATCTCCACCAAACCAGCCCTACAAAAGATACATAAAGATGTCCTACACATGAAAAACCAACAAGAGCACAATAAAGGCCAAGAAACAGCCCCCAAACAGAGAATCCAAGAATCATAGGAAGAACCCATTTGTCACATTCCACAAGAAGGTGGGTAATATGGCAGAAATTACCAAACACCTCTCAGTCCTAACTCTCAATATTAATGGACTTAACTCTCCAATTAAGAGAGACATAGTTGTCTAGTTGGATCAAAAAGCAAGATCCTTCTATCTTCTGCCTTCAAGAGACACACCTTGCCCACAAAAACAAACATATTCTGAAAGCGAAATGCTGGACTAAAATCTACCAAGCAAATGGCCCCCATAAACAGGCGGGAGTTGCAATCCTAATATCAGGTAAAATAATCTTCAAATTAAAGGAAGGTCATTTCATACTAATTAAGGGATCTCTCCTTCAGGAGGATATTACAATTCTAAATATCTGTTCACCAAATAACGGAGCACCAAAATTTATCCAAGAAACACTACTTTATCTAAAATCTCATATAGATCCAAAGACATTAATTGTTGAGGACTTTAACATACCACTATCCACACTGGATAGATCAACCTGACAAAAACTCAACAGAGAAAACTTGGATCTAAACAACAGCATAGATCAACCAGACTTAACAGACATCTACCCAAATTTCACCCAGCAGCATCAGAATACACATTCTTCTCAGCAGCAAAATAGACCACATTTTAGGTCACAAAGTAAATTTGTCCAAATTCAGAAACATTGAAATTATGCCCTGCATTCTTTCAGACCACAAGGGAATAAAATTAGAATTCAACACCAAAAACCACCAAAGAAAGCCCTGTAACACATGGAGGCTTAACAACACATTGTTGAACCACAAGTGGGTCATGGACGAGATTAGAAAGGATTTTTAAATGCTCATGATATTTAACAAAAATGAACACACAAATTACCAGCTCCTCTGGGACACAGCAAAGGCAGTACTCAGAGGCAAGTTTATAGCTCTGAGTTCTTACATCAACCAATTGGAGAGATCTGAAACCAACAATTTAATGGCACCTGAAGCTCCATGAAAAAGAGCAACAAGCTAAACCCCAATCCAGTAGATGGAAACAAATAATTAAAATTAAATCAGAATTAAATGAATTAGAGTCCAAAAAACCATAGAAAAAATCAATAAAAGAAAGAGTTGGTTCTTTGAATAAATTAACAAGACTGACAGAGCCTTAGAAAATCTTATCAGAAAAAAAGAGAACACACCAAAATAAACAAATCAGAGATGAGAATGGAAACATTACCACAGAAACAACCAAGATTCAGAACATAATAAGGGGATACTTCTCAAACCTTCATGCTAATAAGTTTGAGAACCTGGAAGAAACAGATGAATTTCTAGCAAATACTGACATGCCCAAACTAAACCAAGATGATTTAAATCAACTTAACAGAACCATATCAAGCATTGAAATAGAAGCAACCCTCACAACTATGGTTCTCCCAGCATTATTCACCACAGCTAAGATATGGAACTAGCCCAGGTGCCCCTCAGTATATGAATGGATCAAGAAAATGTGGTATATATATACACAATGGAATTCTATGCTTCCATCAGAAAGAATGACATTGCCCCATTTGTTAGGAAAGGAAAGACTTGGAAAAAATTGTATTAAGTGGAGTAAGCCAGGCCCAAAGAAACATAGGTCCCATGGTTTCACTTTTTTGCAATAACTAGTATATGTCTGAGACAAGCAGAAGTTGATGTTAGGTGAAATGAACCCCAAGATAAGTATTCAAATGCTTTTTTTCTTTCTTGCAATTGTTTCTAGCACATTTATAAAATTATTTCTTTGTTGCTTTGTATGTCCCTCCCCCACGGAATAACCCCTGCTTTCATTGTATTTGATGTTGGTATAATTTGTGGAGGGGAAGGGAAAAAAATGGTTTAAATAAGGATATAGGTGGACCCATTGTAACAATGAGATGTACAAGTCGTTATGTGGAAAAGCGAACTTTACAACTTTGGCCGGGGGGCAGGGAGGGGGTGAGGGGTAGGGAGGAGAGATGGGAAGGGATGGGAAGGAGAAACAAAGGAGGAAGCAACAATGCTTGATAAGAAATGTATTCATTATCTTAATGTACGCATTATCCTGCCCATGTAATTGTAACCCCTCTGTACAGTATGTTCACAAATAAAATTAAAAAAAAGAAATGTATTCATTATCTTGTCCATGTAATTGTAACACCTCTGTATGGTATTTTCACAATATAAATAAACAAATAAATAAATAAAAAGAAAATGTGGTATATTTATACAATGGAATTCTATGCCTCCATCAGAAAGAATGACATTGCCCCATTTGTTAGGAAATGGAAAGACCTGGAAAAAATTATATTAAGTGAAGTAAGCCAGGCCCAAAGAAACATAGGTTCCATGGTGTCTCTGATCTGCAATTACTAGTGTATGTCTAGGACAAGCAGAAAAGGTCAAAAGCTATGTACATATGACCATATAAGATGATTCTAAGTGAAATGAACCCCAATATAGGGACATAAGTGGTTTTTATCTTTGTTGTTGTTGTTTTAAATGTACTTATAATGTACTATATGATTTTTTTTGTTTCTTTTGTATGTTCTTCTCCCATGGTGTAACCCCTGTGGTCACTGTATTTGATTCCAGTGCCCTGCATCTTATGTGTACATTTTTCTAATATGGGGAGGGAAGGGAAATAACAAAATGCTGAAATAAGGATACAGGTCGACCCATTGTAGCAATGAGATGTACAATACACTATTTTGGAAATAGTACTGGGGGTGGAAGGAGTTGGGGAGGTAGGGAGGGAAGCAATGGTATGGGAAAAACAAAGGAGGAAGTAACAATGCTCGGTAGGTAATGTACTCATTACCTTACTCATGTAACTGTAGCCCCTCTGTACAGTATCTTTACAATAAATATATATTTAGTAAAAACATAAAAAAAATAGGGAATGTGACTCAGTAATAGAGTGCTTACCTCACATGCATGAGGCCCAGGGTTCAATTCCTCAGTAGCACATACACAGAAAAAGCTGGAAGTGGGCATTATGCCTCAAGTGGTAGAGCACTAGCCTTGGGCTGAAGAGCTCAGTGACAGTACCCAGGCCCAGAGTTCAAGCCCACAACTAACTAAATAAATAAATAAATAGCTTACTATTAGGGGCTGGGAATGTAGCTCAGGAGTCGAACATGTGCCTTACCTGCATAATGTTCTGGTTTTAATCCACAGCATCAAAAAGAAAAAAAAGTAGAGAACAGAAATCAAACCATATCTATTCTCACTACAATGCCATTAAATCAGAAGTCAATGGCAGAAATACAGGAAACTCTCCAATAATTGGAGATGACACGGGAAAATTCTAAATAATACAATGGGTTAAACTAGAAGTCAATGGCAGAAATTTAGCTAGAAAATGCAAATAATTAGAGATGACACAACATAATTATAAATAATTCATGGATTAAAGAAATCTCAAGGTATATTTTTAAGTCCTTTGAATTAAATGAAAATAAAAATATGAATTTTCACAACTTGTAGGACATAGCAAAGGCAGGACTAGTCTAGCACTGACTACATACATATTTAAATAATATTTAAAGCTCAATAATCAAAACTTCCCCATTAAAGAACTAGAAAAATAAGATCAAATTAAATCCAATTAGAGACAATAAATAATGAGAAGAATTACAGCTGGGAATAGTGGCTCAAGCCCTTAATTCTAGCTACTTGAGAATCCAAAATCATTCCAGCTGCAGCATAAATAGAAGGATTACAGTCAAGGACAGTTCCAACAAAAAGCAAGACACTATTTCAAAAATAATTGAGGCATTATCAAGAAAACAAAACAGATGCTTGCAGGGATGTAACCACAAAGGACCTCTATTACACTGTTGGTGGAGATACAAACTAGTTCAACCACTCTGGAAAGCAGTATGGAGGTTTCTGAAAAGATTGAACATAGAGCTCCCCTATGACCCAGCAATCTTACTCCTGGGCATTTACCCAAACAATAACAAATAAGGCCACATTAAAGCTACCAGCACAACTATGTTCATTGCAGCATTATTTACCATAGCTAAAATATGGAACAACAAGATATGGAATTATAAGTTAGGGAACAACAAGATATGGAATAATAAAATGGTGAGACAAAGGACAAAGGGTGGCAGTCAGAATGTCCCACATCCACAAATCAGCCAACGACAAATGCTGGAGGGGATGTGGAGAAAGAGGAACCCTATTACACTGCTGGTGGGAAT
>NW_012267332.1:4245075-4287516 GCF_000151885.1 Dipodomys ordii | reverse complement strand
TATAACCCATGCTTTCACTGTATTTGATGTTGGTATAATTTGTGGAGGGGAAGGGAAAAAACAAATCGTTTAACTAGGGATAGAGGTGGACCCATTGTAACAATGAGATGTACAAGTCATTATGTCAAAAGAGGAACTTTACAACTTTGGTGGGGAGTGGGGGGAGGATGGGATTGGAAGTAAGGGGGAGTATGGGAAGGGATGAGAAGAGGAAACAAAGAGGAGGCAACAATGCTTGATAAGAAATGTACTCATTATCTTGCCCATGTAATTGTAACTCCTCTGTATGGTATTCTCACAATTAAAAAAAAAAACTATCTGCAAAAAAGAAAAGAAATGTACTCACTACTGATGTAACTGTAACCTCTCTGTACAGCACCTTTACAAGAAAATGAAATTTAAAAAAAAATTAAAAAAAGAGTCTCATGGGGGCTGGGAAGGTGGCTCAGTGGTAGAGAGCTTGCCTTGCATGCCTGAGGCCCTGGGCTCAATTCCTCAGCACCACATAAGCAAAAAGAAAAAAGCCAGAAGTGGCGCTGTGGTTCAAGTGGTAGAGTGCTAGCCTTGAGCTGAAAAGCTGAGGGACAGTGCCCAGGCCCAGAGTTCAGGCCCCATGACCGGATCCCCCGCCCCAAATAAAAGAGTCTCACAGACTTTTCTGCCTGTGCTGACTTTGAACTGGGATCCTCAGATCTCAGCCTCCTGAATAGCTAAGATTACAGATATGAGCCACTGGCACCTGGCTAGCTATTTATTTATTTATTTGCCTTTTACAAGCCTTACAATTAACTTGGAGATCAATCCAGAGTCTGAAGCCTCATTTGATCCCTGCCTCTCTAAATCTCAGAAAAACTAAAAGATTTCTTCCTGGTAGCACTAAGATCGCTGTAGTGAAGCTGCTCCTCTCATTCATCTTTTTTTTTTACTCTATGTCTTTATTTATTTATTTTTATTATCTTTAAGTAGTTGTACAAAGATGTTCCCATTCTACAAAATAGTATATAAGTACAAATTGTCTAACAACATTGTCACCCATCTCTCTTAACTCATCCCTTCTCTCACTTTTTTTTTCTTTGAGATTAGGTGATTACATAAATTTCACATATTTCACAGTGTTGTAGAATAGTGATACTTAGAGTCACAAACACCTTCTAATTCTCACAAGGCAAATTGTCATTATCGTGGTCTCTATAGTTTGTGAATTCTATGAGCTCTGACATTACAAGTTATTTTTTCCACATCGGGTGATGTTTATATTTTTTTTTCCTTTTGCTTATTCTGTTCCTCCTGCTGGCTTCCCTCTTTTTTGTGCATATATCTACCATATATATGATCTAGAACATGGGGTCATTTAGCAAAGATATGACAAAATGGGTGGCTGTCTTTTGTTTCTTGAGTCCTGTTTGCCATATCTTCTTGTATTTTGGCTTTAGCATCCACATATCAGGGACACCATGTGCCATTTGTCTCTTTGTTCTTGGCTTACTTCACTCAAAATAATCTGCTCTGTCCCATCCATTTCCCTGCAAATGCCATTATTTTGTCCTTTCTAATTGCTGCATAATATTCCATGTATATAGGTACCACAATTTTTGGATCCACTCATCAGTAGTGGGACATCTGGGTTGTTTCCAAATCTTGGCTATTGTGAACAGTGCTGCAATGAACATGGAGGTGCATGTGTCCTTGTATACTGGTTCCTGTTGCTCAGGGTAGATGCCTAGAAGTGGTATGGCTGGGTCATAGGGGAGGTTTATATTTAGCTTTCTGAGGTAGCTCCAGACTGTTTTCCAAAGTGGTTGTATTAGTATACATTCCCATCAGGAATGCAGTAGGGTTCCTCTTTCTCCGCATCCCCTCCAGTATTTGGCTGACTTTAGGATGTGAGCCATTCTGTAGGGTAAGGTGGTATCTCAGTGTTGTTTTTATTTGCATTTCCTTTACAGCCAAAGATGATGAACATTTCCTCATGTGTTTCTTTGCCATTTTTATCTCTTCTTCTGAGAAGTCTGTCTTTAGTTCACTTGCTAATTTCATGATTGGTTTGTTAGATTTGTGAGGAGTTAGTTTCTTGAGTTCCCTGTATATAATGGATATTAGACCCTTGTCTGATATTTTGCTGGTAAATATTATTTCCCAATTAGTTAGCTGTTTTCCTAGTTTGGTTGCTATTTCTTTAGCTGTGCAGAAACTTTTTATTTTAAGGTAGTCCCATTTGTCCAGTCTCTCTCCAATTTGTTGTGACCCTGGGACTCTGTTCAGGAAGTTCTTGCCTGTGCCTATAAGTTCAAGTGTCTCTCCTACTCTGTCCTGCAATAGTTTCAGAGTATCAGGTTTGATATTAAGGTCTCTAATCCATTTTGAGTTGATGTTAGTGCATGGTGATAGGCTAGGGTCCACTTTCATTTTTCTGCATGTGGCCACCCAGTTTTCCCAGCACCAATAGTTGAAGAGGTTATGATTCTTCCATTGTATGTCTTCGGCTTCTTTGTCAAATATCAACTGATTGTATGTATGTGGCTTTATTTCTGGATCTTCTAGTCTGTTCCTTTGGTCTTCGGATCTCTTTTTGTACCAGTACCAAGTTGTCTTTGTTATTATGGCTCTATAGAAGAGCTTGAAATTCGGTATCGTGATCCCTCCTGTGTTGTTTCTTTTGCCTAGAATTGCTTTACCTATTCTAGGTCTTTTGTTGTTCCATATGAACTTTTGGACTGTTTTCTCTATTTCAGTAAAGTATATCATTGGGATTTTAATGGGAATTGCACTGAATGTGTATATCAATTTTGGCAGTATAGTCATTTTCACGATGTTAATTCTGCCTATCCAGGAACGTGAGAGATCTTTCCATTTCCTGGTATTCTCTATGATTACTTTTTTAGGCTTTTATAGTTTTCATGAAATAGATCATTTACATCTTCAGTAAGGTTAATTCCTAGATACTTTATTTTTTGAGGTTATTATGAATGGGGTTATTTCCTTGATTTCCCTTTCTGCTTGTACATTGTTGGTGTACAGAAAGGCGACTGATTTTTGTGGGTTAATTTTATATCCTGCTACTTTGCCAAGTGGTTTATAATCTCTAAGAGTTTGGGGAGACTTTGGGATCGTTAAGGTATAAAATTATGTCATCTGCAAAAAGAAATGGTTTAACTTCTTTCTCCCCTATGCGGATCCCTTTAATGTCTTTTTCCTGCCTTGTTGCTCTGGCTAAGGATTCCAGAACTATATTGAATAGGAGTGGGGAGAGTGGGCATCCTTGCCTTGTTCCTGTTTTTAGGGGAATTGGTTGTAGTTTTTCCCCATTAAGTGTAATATTGGCGGTTGGTCTGTCATATAAAGCTTTTATTGTTTTAAGGAATGTTCCTTCTATTTCAATTTTTTCCAGAGCTTTTAACATGAATGAATGTTGTATTTTATCAAAAGCCTTTTCTGCATCAATGGAGATAATCATGTGGTTCTTGACCTTGGATCTGTTGATGTGATGAATTACATTTATTGATTTACGTATGTTAAACCATCCCCACATCTCTGGGATGAAACCTACTTGGTCATAATGTATGATTTTTTTGTATGTTTCTGGATTCTGTTGGCTAGAATTTTATTGAGCTTTGCATCTGTGTTCATCGAAGAGATTGGTCTGTAGTCTCTCTTTGATCTTAAGAGTAAGAAAGAAACCAAAAGTCATAGTCAGATAAACTAGAGTACCTGCATGCCAACACACACACACACACACACACACACACACACACATTGTGCTGTGCTTAGCGCAACCTGGCTTCAGAATTGCTGTGTGTATGTGTGTGTGTGTGTGTATGCTGGTACTAGGGCTTGAATTTAGGGACTAGGCACTGTGCCTAAGCTTTTTCCGCTGAAGATTAGCACTCTGCTGCATGAGCCATAACTCTACTTCCAGCTTTTTGCTGGTTAACTGAAAATATGAGTCTCACAGACGTCCCTACACAGGTTGACTTTGACTTGGGATCCTCAAATCTCACTCTCCTGAGTAGGTAGGGTTACAGGCATGAGCCCGTGGTGCCCAGCTACAATGTTCTTTACTGGCTTTATTTCCCCTGACAAGCCTATAGCTGGGTCAAATGGTAGTTCCAATCCATAGTTCTGAGGTCTTTCATCGAGTCTGTTCATAAGTATTTCTCAAGGCTCTACATGTTCAGGGACACTCCATTCTGCTGGATTCAAATATTCAGACTCCAAAAGATTTAGATAAGATCGCAAATATCTCTAAGACAGACTAAATAGTTTTAGTCATTTAAGGAGATCAATAGGTGGTGGAAGTTCAATAATAGTATATTCTGAGAGAAACATCACCACAAAGAGGCTTTAAGGAGAGGGGATACTACACTTGAATCTAGTAAAACAGGAAGAATTTGAACAGCTTTTTCTCTCTATAACAGGAAAATTATGGAGATAAACAGTTTGGGCAAACCCCCAGACTCCTCATGTACAAAAAGGATAGTCCCTGGGTAAGATACATTTGAAAGACCCCTTGTTGTGCCTCTATCCTGACATCATTTTTCAAATATTAGGTATTCGCCTCCAGATAAAACAAGTGAAAGAATTATCCAGGGGTTATTGAGTTTATGTTGTTAAAAAATATCTTGAAAGCTAGGCCTCAGATCCTGAGCACAGAAAGAAAAGAGAATCCAATTCTTGATCTATGCCCTGACACTATAACAACCTGGTACCAGTGTAAGAACATCTCCTTTATAGTCAGGGCAGCCTACACTGGAACCTAACATTACTTCACACCAGCTATGTATCCTTAAATACTTCCTGTCACCTCTTTGAGCCTCTGTCTCTTCATCTCTAGATAGAAATGATAATGATTTGTGGGGTGGTTGTGAAGATTAAATGAGACAAAGGCGTAAAAAGTATCCACAGATGTGTTATTGCCCTGCATCTTAGTCCCTTCTCTCCAGCACAAGGCTTTAATCATCTTGCTGATCAATTACTTGTTTCTCTCCTGTTTCTCTTTCTGTTTCTCTTCTGTTTTCTGAAATAGGCTTGAAAATATATTAAGATTCCAACCACTTCTCCCATCTCCACTGCCATTCACCAAATTGCAATGCCCTTTTAATTGTCTCGCTGGTTGTATTTTGTCTGCTTAATCCATCATGTGCCTCAGCCCTACAATGCCTCCTTGCCTCATATAAAGCAAGACCAAAATCTAGAATGTTTACAGTGACCTACTCTATCTCAGCATTTGGACTTTACTGTCATTTCTGTCAGTACTGGGGCTTGAATTCTGGGCTAGGGCACGCTCCTTTAGCTTTTTCACTTAAGACTAGCATTCTACCACTTGAACCACAGCCCCACTTCTGACTTTTTGCTGGTTAATTGGAGATAAGAGTCTCAAAGACTTTCCTGTGTGGGCTGGAGTTGAACTGTAATCCTCATATCTCAGCCTCCTGAGTAGCTAGGGTTACAGGCATGGGCAATTGGGCACCAGGCAACTATGCCTACTATTTAGCTACATTATTTTTCCTTGCTGTTTCTCAAGGTATTCTCTTTTTACATGTTCCTTCTAACTGAATCCTCTTCCTTTATGATTCAGTCTACCAACTCTCATAATTGAGTGTCATTGTTCAGGAAAGTTCTCCTGGACTAGTACACTTAAAGTTGTAGTCCTTCGCCAGCATTCCCAATCAGCTTTCTCTTTCTTTTTTTTTTCAAAACATGTATTATGATCTGACATACCATACAATTTAGTTACTTAGAAGTGCTTTTCCTCACCAAAATGTAAACTTATACGGTCCCTACTCATGTCTCCATACACAGAACAGCATCTCAATAAATATTTCTTAAGTTGGTGAATATAGTAGCCCACACTAGGTGCCAAGCAATAAATTAAGCAGTTTGTATTTATTATTATTATTATTATTTGCCTTGTAACATAGGTAACATTAGGAATTCTGCCTTTAAAAAGCAGAATACCCTGGGGATGTAGTTCAGTAGGGCCTAGCACATACAAAGCCCTAGGTTATGTCCTCTGCAGGGTATGGGGGAGGGAGATGGAAAGCTCAGAAGTTAAATGACTTTCCCCAAACGAGGGAGGGATTAGCTAAGTGGGAGTGTCCGCTTGGGTGAGACATTGTGGAGGAGCACATTTCCTGAGGAGAGGGTGGCCTGAATTACAGGTTGCGGTGGGTCTTGGTGGGAGGGAATGGATAAGAAGAACACAGAAGGTGATGGGGTTTTCTACTAGCAATCCCAGATCTTTTACAACAACTAGAGCTTTGAAAGGGAATCCCAAGTCTGCAGCAACAGCCATTGACTCCAGACTGCAAAAATCCTGGCCTCACGGAGGATACTCTTAGGAAGGAACACAATAGGTGCATTGCCTCCTGTGCCTCTGATCAGATAAATTAATATTTATCCATATGAAAAAAGATCTGACCTTTGGGGGTATCAACTTTGGGGCAGACAGAAACCATATTTGACAGAGATACCTGAAACTAGTAAATTAATACGAAGTTATAACAGTTCACTAATTCACATGACCTGTCTGTCTCTCTCTCCTCCTCCCCCCTTTTTCATAACCCACACTCTTCATAGTAGTTTTGATTAATTCAGCCTGCCATCCACTAGAATATAACCTTAGGAAAACAGAATTTAAAGAATGGTTGCTTGCTCAGTGCTCTGTCCCCAGTGTCTACATACAATAAATTCCCAATATGTAGTTATGAACAGAATTTCTTCCCTTGGTAACAAAACCCTTTCCTGGAGAAGGGGAGAGGGAAGGAGAAGGGAAAATCCTTTTCGATGGTCTCACAGGCCATTGCCTGGTTGGGGGAAAAAATCGCTAGCAGGGAATTAGGGCAGGAAGGTGAAAGTGTATGCAGGCTGGGCTCCAGAAGATCAGTAAAAGAGAGGTGTCCGTGTTGAGAGCTAAATCCTAGAGAGCATGACCCGGTGTCTTAACCTCACTTGGGAGCGAGCTGGTCAGAAAGTGTTGGAGGAAGTCCTGATTCCAAAAGCGCCAAACTGGTGCTGTAGGAACCAGATGGACAGTCAGGAAAGATGATTTGGAAAGGCCCAAAGGCTTGGGAGAGGGAGCCTACAGTGAAACCAAGTCCCCGTGAAAGTGAAATGGCCCTTCATTTGAATGCAAATGCTATGTAAAGCCTGAAGCCCCTTGACGTCAGCCCAAGCCATGGGTGGCCCATCTCCACCAGGCTACCTGGAAACCGTCAGAGGGTAGCAAACGTGGGATGGAGTAGTCTGAGACTGGGCAGAGGAGCTTGAGGCATAGCTAAGCAGTGGTTGTCCTTCTTAAGCTTTCTCAAAGTCAGGTTGGGGACCTTTACAGGGAACTTCAGGATGGCTTAGGGAGTTCTTTCCTTCTCACCAAGCCAGCATGTACGGAAGCTGCCTTTTGGAGAAAGACGCGGGCATGTACCCGGGCACTCTCAGGAGCCCTGGAGGAGACAGCAACGTGGGGGTGGGTCACTCTGGGAGCGGTGGGAGTCCGCTGCCAGCCCCCAACTTCGCTGCGACCCCGACTTACTCACATTATATGAGCTATCCTCATGTGGCCAGCATGGATCCTCACGGTCCATCGCTGGGGGCCTGGAGCTCACCCTACAGTCCCCCCCGGGAAGACTGGAGTGTGTATCCAGGGCCGTCCAGTGCAATGGGCACCGTGCCCATGAACGATGTGACACAGAGTCCTGCGGGTTTTGGTTCACCCGATTACAGCAACCTGGGTCCCTCGGGCGGCGGAAGCAGCAGCAATAGCTTGCCAACCCCCGCCAGTGGGTCACTGATCTCCATCGACCCAGTGACCGCAGACGCCACTTCTCCCAGTAGGAGCCGCCACAGTCCTTATGCATGGATGCGCAAAAGCGTGCAGGTGACCGGTGAGTAAGCAGTTGGGGCTACGTGGCCCACTTCCTCCCCTACTTGTCTGCGCCCCTCTCCATCTGTCAACCCTCCTACTTCTCAGGAGTCTCCAGGGAGTGTTTAGGTGAGGAGAGTTAGGCGTGCTGGTTTGCTTATCTTTCAAGCAGCCCCGGGGCTCAAAGGTTGCTAAATGTGTGGCTCAAGACTAAATCTACCAAGAAGGGGAGTAGGGGACTTGGGGGATCTCCATTCCCTCATCAGCTAGGGGACTGAACGCATGGGAAACGAGCACCATTATTAGCCAGAAGGATCAGGAGCCAAGAAACAGATGTACGGAAAAGCTCAACGGGTGCATCGATAAGGTATGAGGACAGCTGTGATGTTCAGATGTGGTTTCCCAGTGCGCAAGGCTTGCTCTTTTCAATTCGTTCACCATCTATCTGGGTGAGGCGGCTCCCCCAAACAGCGGGTGATGAGCAACTTCAGTTCGCCGTGCTTGGGACCTTCCAGTTTAACTACAAAGGTTTCCCGACAACAAAACTCTAGACTTCTAGCTTCCTTTACCTAAATTGGCAGACACAAGATATAAACTGACATAGACTACTCCGGGCAATCCTCACAGCAACTAGCTCCCACGCGAGTAACAGCCCCAGCTACTAGTGCCTGAAGCTTTAGTCAGTATTAGGACCGGCATCAGAGAACCGGTGATTAAATCCAAGTCTGAGGTAGTGGCACCTTACAGGAAGACACGGGCGGATCCTAGCCTAACACCGACCAGCAAAGCAAATCGCTGGAAGCTGGAGGCGTGGAAGGCTGGAAATCTTTAATCTTGGATAGGGGAAATGGAGAGATGTCTGTTTTCAGCTATGGTTGTTGGTAGTTTTTTTTTTTTACTCGTGTTCTTATTATTCCAATTCTTCCTCCCTAGCATTAGGGAAAATTGGCAAGATTCTATTCTATTACTTTCATCCCTCTGGAGGAAAAAATGACTTTTCAATAGCGTTTACCCACAGTGATTATGCTCCCCGTTCACAGTTTTGTTTTCTCTCTCCTCTCCAAAGCCAAGGCAGGAAGGTGAATGGGAAGGTACCAACTTTTACCATTAAGAGGACTTTTTAGCCAGAAGAGGAAATGCAAGTTGATCATAATATTACTAGTGTGATAAACACAAATTAAAAGTAGAGTGGAAAGCACCACTGGCTCAAGTCTGTAATCCCTACCTACTCAAGAGGTGGTGGTCAAGGATTGTGGCTCAGAGCTAGACCAAGTAGAAAAGCCTATGAGACTCTTATCTACAATTTACCACCAAAAAGCCAGAAGTGAAACTGCGGGTCAAATGGTAGAGCACTAGTTTTGAGAACAAAAGCTCAAGGATAGTGCCCAGCACGTGAGTGCTCATTCACACACACACACAAAATGGTAAGTCAGATGATTAAGTAAGAAAGAAAATGAGGTTAAGATAGGCCATTCTTAGAGCTGTTATTACATCTAATCTCATGGTTGTAATTATATCCATTTACTAAAATGTAATAATCAGGAAAAGACACAAAAAAATGACCAGAAAAGTAGTAGCTCTTGGACCAGGATTATGTTCTGAAACATTTTAGGAGACAGACGTCACTGGCAGGTTGTTTGGAATAGAGAACAATGGGGAAAAAAGGACAAGATAAAATATTATGTTGTTCTTTTTCAGTTTATGAGGGAAAATATGACAAGTTTATTTGCTTTAACATCTTCCACTTACATATGTTTTCCTGAGCTGGAGCCTCTCTTGGGAAACTTTGGTGCCTTCTAAGTGTGTGGCATCTGACTTTTCCATGTGGCCTTCATGGGATTTTTCTCTTCACTGTCCATGAAAAGTTTAAAATTGAATGCTTTTGGAATATCTTTGACTCTTAGGCAGCCTATCCCACAGATGAAGCATTATTAAATCCAACCTTTGTTTCATTTGCAATATACTCCTTCTAGCCCAAGGTGCATGTTCAGTAACAACTTAAAATATAAGTAGAACATGGCTATCCTCCCAGGAAAGTACACAAAAGCACACAAAAACACACACATTGTCTACATGCACACACACACACACACACACACACACACACACAAACTATTTCACATAATTTCCACTATGACTCTTTTATGGATATCAGATCTCATGAAAAAAAATAAAGTTAATCACCTAACTGGATCACTCTGGATCAAAATGCACTCATTTATATGCTTAGCACATAGAGAGGGTGTTATACAAATATTGGTTAAATGAATGAGTGAGTCAGATCCTCCTACATTTTTCACTTCACCCTGTAGTGTTATAGGATAACATTTGGTTTGTGGCTGAGACAAAAATAGATGAACTACAAAATGGAAGTAACTCTTTCCTGAACTAAGGCAATTAAGGCAAGTTCTTTCTATTCCTGAAGAATGTTCTTAAATAGACCTAGGGTTTATTTAATTTATCCCCTAATACGAATACTTTTGAAAAGTATCACTATGGAATATCTTCTCATTGTCCCCTAATATGTATACTTCAAAATATTCCACAGTGATCATTATAGCATTTGATTGTTTAATGATAGCAAAAGGACCGATGTATAGAATCAATAATTGTGTTACAGGTGATCTGATTTAAAAGTAAGACATTTTGTTTCTACTTAGTGCTCTAAGTCATCTATTCCAGCAAACATCTCATTTTAAAGATTATGTTAAGAAGACTATTACAGAAAAGTTTCTATGGAAAGTTAAACATTTTATACATTTTCCTATTTTGAATACTTAGCATGTTAGAGCAGGTCCAGTTATGGACCTGGATGACTATTGGCAATATGGTATTTTAAGCAGGGCTGGAGAAAGGCTTTCTTGTTAGGGGGAAGAAAAGGGAAGAGGAAAGAGTAATTTTGATTGGTTCTCATGAAGCTACTCGACAACACTGAGGAAGTCGTGCTTTACTTGATTATGGCACTTCATAAATAGAATAGCTTAATCATTATTGAGGTTTATCATTGTCTTCCTTGGTTTTGCTTATTATATTTTGCCACTTTTTAAATGAATTGGATGAACTGCCATTATATGAAAAATCATCACAGTGAAGTTAATTACACAGTTGTCTCTATAGAAGAAAATTGGTTTTTATCACGTTTTTCTCTACTGACAGCATCATTGTAGTCCCTGGGTTTGGTGAGTGGTCTTCTGCCTACCAGGACTTTCACAGACAGTCTCTGATGAGTATTTCTAAAAATTCATTTAGGGTGACAGTAAGTCATCATACATGATGACAATGGCTTACAAACCCTATGAGGACAGTGTCTTCTAGGTGATAAGAAAAGGGTCCATCCATCTTGAACTACAGAGATTTGCCCAAGTCTGAGGAACAGGTAATGAAATCCCCTTTGCAAAGAAATGGAAGTAGCTGTCTAGTAAATTGTAAACTTTCTTAAATTAGCTCACAGTTGCATCTGAGAAGGTAATCCCTCAGTCTCTAAAATATCACTATCTCTAGAAGAGAATGGCTTGAACAATAAGCACAAGCATCTCAACTCCTAATACTTTATTAATGTTGCTTATGGCAATATGGACAACATGCTCTACCAGAAAATGCTCCAAATCCCTTTTGGTCATTTAAGGACGTGATGCAGTGAAGTAGAGGAGAAGCAGTTAGGGAAGTGGCACAAGAGGAGAACCAGGAAATTAAAAATCCTTTCTCTTTGTAAACTGTGCAGCTACTATATTCCCCTGAGCAATGTCTTCCCTGGTTTTAGGTCTTATCTGTCAGATTGGGGCTACAGACCCTGTTTAACACTTAGCTTGGCTTTGATATGCATCCAGGCTTTTCCTTGTCCCTCCTTTCTTTAGGGGTTATATTGCCGGAAAGGGTGAGGATTTTCATGGCAAATAAAGAGGCCTGGTCTTGACTTTATTGTCCTCAGAAGAAATTGCAAGAGGGGAATTTATGACCAGTGGGGGTAGGGAAGAACCACAACCTTTCCAGAGATCTTGAAGTCTGGTTATATTTACTGATTATAAAAGAGCAGAAGACACAGACACAGACAAGTTGAATTTTAACTTCTCTTGCCTTGAATTAAAATTTAAACATCCAGCCCCTTTGGTATTAGGAGGGATTTTAGAATATGTCTCCTGAAAGATACATTTTTATTCCAAGATTGGAGGTTATGAGAGTAAGCTAACCCTCAGGTTTTCATTTTTGTCCCCCAACACACATTCTTCCTTTGCTCCATAACCAATACCAGACTACATTTCTGTTTGTATTCAGCAAATAATACCAAAGTTTGAGCCTTTGAATCAGGTTAACTAACTGACACTCATAGTTTTCATTTTCAAGAAGACTTTTGTTTAGGTCATTAGTCAGGCATTTAGTTTAATCATAAGATAGATTTCTCAAGTGGAATTTGTTTCTACTTTCGTGACTCTTTTTTGTTCTTTCCTGGAGATGAAAGGGTGTCTGACATTTGTTTAGGGCTTGTAAATTCCAAACCAATTGGTTGGTGTTCCTGAATGTAAAGAGGGTTCAGGATGGGATCTGATGCCATGTAGCTCCTTTGTTAGGCCTGTGCTGCACCTTAACACCTCAATGGAGTTTAGGGAGCCACTTTAAAGAAGTCTTTGTCTTACAGATAGCTCCCCAAAAACCTCACATCAAAAACAACCAGGGAAGATCAGAAGGAGTTTCTAAAAGCCATAGAGAAAAGGAAGAAGATCCTGGAGGGGGTTAGAGAAACTGAAAAGAAACTTCCTAATCACCTTCAGAAAATTTGAAAGGAGGAATAAAATTCTATTTGAAGGAGGGCATGAGAAATTAGTTAATGTTGTAACGCAAAGCAAATGTTTGGATATCCTCTCAAAGGACAAGAAATACTCACTTTATTCTGCTTAAATCAACACACCTTTCCCCATTCAGCATTCACTTGGGAATAAAAATTGGCTTAAGACTCCCACCAAAAAAAAGGTCTGGTATTTTTAATAGGTAATAGGGACTCTTCTGAAATAGAACTTGCGAAGTGACAATAAAATTTTTCTTTTACAATTACTGTTCAAATCAAATTCTGTCTAAGTACTGTGTGTAACTATCATTTCAGGATCTCAGAGTAGTTTAGCACTCTTCAGACTTTCTTACACTTCCCATCATGTCTAGACTGGGAATAACAGCATACTGAACTAGGAGTCCAAGATGGGTCCTCTCCAGAGCCCACTAGCACAAATTTACTTGCCCATACCGAACTTCAGGTTCCTTACCTCTACAATGAGAATAAGCATGTTCTGGGTAATTCAAGAGGGTATGCAAGAGATTTAGTAGAAAGCAATATGAAAGCATAACATAAAATATAATGTATAATGGATGTTGGTACTACTACCAGTGCCATTGTTGTGAGAAGGGAAGTAAAAGCATAGATTAGTGTTTAAGCATTTTAAATGTTTTGACTCAATGATATACAAATGATAGACTGACTATGGTTTGAATGATCATTTTAGTAGAAATATTAAAGAGATGAAACCAGCGTTTCATAGACAGACAGAGAGACTATATCTATTGCTAGGATAAGGAGCTATGATTCCTTCAACAACAGAAAGTCTCCAAAGAAACAGAGTAAGATTAAATGAAATGATTTCTCCTCCAATAGGGAAAACCAGAACAAAAGAAAAATACCGTGTGGTTTACACAGATCATCAAAGGCTGGAGCTGGAAAAGGAATTCCACTGCAATAGATACATCACTATCCGGAGAAAATCAGAGCTGGCAGTTAACCTGGGACTTTCTGAGAGACAGGTATCCCAGAAATGTATCTAACATGTTATGTGTAGTCGTTCAATAGACTAAGGGTTGGAGGAAGTCTGTAAACAGAGGTGAAAACAGAGATTCGAGACATCACTCAAGCTCTCCTATAGCCCACATTCATTTTAGTGGCTTTCCTAGCTTACTTTCTTTCGTCAGTGGGTGTATTAACTATTGAATTTGGTGGACATCATGTAAACACAGAAGCAAAAGATGGGACATTAGCCGGGCGCCAGTGACTCACGCCTGTAATCCTAGCTACTCAGGAGGCTGAGATCTGAGGATCGAGGTTCAAAGCCAGCCCAGGCAGGAAAGACCTTGAGACTCCTATCTCCAATAAACCACTAGAAAACCGGAAGTGGTGCTGTAGCTCAAGTGGTAGAGTGCTTGCCTTGAGCTGAAGAGCTGAGGGACAGCACCCAGGTCCAGAGTTCAAGCCCCATGACCGACAAAAAAAAAAGATGGGACATGAGAGGAGCAGAAACCCTTAATCTGGTTCCTCAAGTAATCAAAATCAGTGTATGACGTGCAGCTCAGCAACAATTGCAATTATCTGGTTCCTGCCATCAAACTACAAGAGTATCTGTTTTTAATTGGCAACCTGTACCAAGATTTTCCATTATTGAGAGTAGGACAATTGATCTTTCTTTTGGGGGGGAGTGTCCAGTCGTGGGGCCTGAACTCTGGGCCTGGGCGCTGTCCCTCAGCTCTTCAGCTCAAGGCTAGCGCTCTACCACTTGAGCCACAGTGCCACTTCTGGCTTTTTTCTTTTTGTTTCTGTGGTGCTGAGGAATCAAACCCAGGGCCTCAGGCATGCAAGGCATGCACTCTACCACTGAGCCAACTTCCCAGCCCGACAATTGATCTTCTAAAGGAAATTAATTATAATGCTATGATTCTTACCTTCAGTTCAGTTTATTATAAACATTAAATTAGGGCAAGGATAAAAAATTTTCAGTGTGTTCAAAGTTGAAAATTACATAACAAGCTGGTAATTTTTTTCACTTCAGTCTAGGAATAATCCTGGAGCCATAGAATTCTAAAATGGTAAAGTTCATTAACACATTGCCCTATCCCAACAATCTTGCATTGCTGCTTATATAAGCACAGTAAAAACACTCTAGTCTTCATACATGGCGTATCTTGGCCCATGTTCACCTCGTTCTATGTTGCATTAACCTTTTACTATTAAGATGTTTCTCTTAGTGATCAATTATAATCACCTGTTTGAATCTCTCCCTCTTCCCAACATTCCTCAGTGTCTGTCACTCTATCGTCAGTCATTTTAACTTATGTAAATAAGTTGGTGAGTTGTAACATAAAGAGCAATTCATTCAGTGTAAGTAGTCCTAGACTTGATCTCAGTCTTATTTCTTGAAAGGTATTTGCCTCTCTCTGGACTACAGCTTAAAAAAACATATTAAATGGACATACTTCACAAGATCATTGTGAAACTCAAATGAAGCTTTTGCTAAAATTCCAGTGCAATATCAGCAACCCCTGTATTTACTCTTTACAAAATGTTATGCCATTGAATATAAAGCATTTTGTGTTGCAGGTGAAAATCTGGTTTCAGAACCGGCGAGCCAAGGAGAGAAAGATGATCAAAAAGAAAATCTCCCAGTTTGAGAATAACGGAGGCTCAGTGCAAAGTGACTCTGGCTCCATCAGCCCTGGGGAATTGCCTAATGCTTTTTTCACCACTCCATCTGCTGTCCGTGGATTTCAACCTATTGAGATACAACAGGTCATAGTGTCTGAATGAAAGAAAGGTCAAAAGAAACAGACAATGCTCTTCCTTTAGCAAAGCCTCTTTGGTCTCTGACTTGCCAGCAAGAGAGTTGGTACAGGGTGAAATTCCTTGTAAGATAGTTATTCTCAACAAGTAAACTCACAATGAGTTGGAGGAAAAAATGTCTCATATGACTCTTAGAAAAGATCCCCAGGAACCTCCTGTTACATTCTGTTATGTGTCAATCCCTCAAGAAGCTTAGTTATAAACTCTCTTAATTAAAAGCTAGACTCATAAGCTCTAGAAACTCTGTTCACTAGTTCAGAAAGTTGCTTGTGAACAGACCATAAAACACAGCTCTGCCAGGAAGTGCACTTGTGTGTACCCTTGTGTTTATTATTTGCTACTGTGTTCTTTCAAACTATTTTTAGTGGGTAGGAATAAGGTAAGCAGAAAGTTGCCTCTATAATAGTTTTCCAAATGTATAATTCGAAAGTTAACCGTTTGCCTAACAAGATAACTTTTTTAAAAAGCATCAAGAGGTGATTCTGAATCCATTGTCACTATCTAATAAAAATAGCAAATAAAAATATCATTTTGTCCCTCAATTATATTTCGTCTGGCATCAATTATCTTATCTCAGAACTTCTAACCTGCAGTGTCAATTTCAAATCTTGTTAAAACAATGAAATCATCCTGTAACAATATAAGCCAGCTTGGTTGAGTGATTAGTCAGGCAGATACTCATCACATAGTGTAAACCTTCCTGCCCTTCTGTTTTCCACAGCTATTAGTATTGTGATTAAATGCTAGTCAGGTTTACATAAGCACAAAGACAGCAAGCTAGTCTGTAAGCTCCTGCCTGTCATCACCTTTCAACCAGTTCAATTTTATCCACATCATATCATCAAAGAGCTGCTGTTTACAGATAACAAACACACAACTTGGGTAAGAGAAAGAACAGCAGTAAAGGAGGATAGTTTTTGATGTTGGTCCAGTGTACTGTTTCCATATCAAAGTTGCTCTGAATCATTTCTAAATTGAAGTGGTGTTGGTTTAATTTCATTTGATTGGTTGGTAGGGTTGGAGTTTTAACTTAAGGCCTTATACTTGTTAAGCAGGTGAGTGCTCTATCACTGAATCACACCTGCAGTCCTAAATTGAGGTGGTTTAAAGGAAAGATTGATAAAAGTATAAAAAGCAATCATATCCCAACTTCCCTCTCTTTTTGAAGACACACCTTCATAGTTGTTTTTAAAAATAGAATTTTGAGCATAACTACTTGTCTTGGGATTGAAAATAAGAAACTTATCATCCCACTCCTTATGAAAAATCTCAAGAAAAATTGCAAAAAAAAAAATTGCTCAATTTCCATGGCTATTCTACAAGGTACTTCACTAGTGCTGAAAAGACTTAAGAGAAAACTTTCCATTTTTGACCAGTACTGTTGGTAGGATATTTTTTCACAACACATTTAAGAAGGTATCAATTGCTCCATTTTACTGATGAGGACAATGAGGTGTGAGCAAACAGGTCACTTTATAAAGGTACGTGGCAAGTAATTGTGGATACTACTGGGAATTCTCAGCTAGATATGGTGGTCTTCCTCAGTCTCTAGCAATAGGTCCAAAGTCAAAGCATTCCTTTCTATTCATTTAGTATCTGAGGATACCATTGAAACTGCACACCCCTCTTCAAACACCAATCAGTGGGCAATTACCACCTAGGAAACCAGCCTTTGTTTTCTAGCTGTCTTGCTCTCTGAGTTAGTGAATCTGGGGATTTTATTAATAATCTTAATGCCATGTGTGTGTGTGTGTGTGTGTGTGTGTGTGTGTGATATCTTATATGTTTCAATATGTTTTCATTCTTGTTATGCTATTTGATTCAAAATCTTTATGTGAGATACACAGAAATTGATATCCTTATTTTGTAGTTTAAAGAGATAGAGATGGACTGGAATGCTTTTGCACAACTAAAGATAATAAAAAAAAATTTTTTAAACCTAGAGGCTAAAACAACTTATAAATTAAAATTCCCTTTCTTTTCAAAAAAGTTATTGGCCTTACAATAAGTTAATGGTAATATCTTGGATGAGATCTCAGATCAACTGTTTAATGAATATTTTTTCAGTTGTTACTCAGGATTGCATAATTCCTCTCCCTTCACGGACTGGGACTTGACTTTAGAACCTTACATTTTAGTTCAGCTTACTAGACTACTGCTGTACCACTAAACCTCCAGTGAACTTTTTGCTGGTAAGTTTGAGATAGAATCTCTCAGACTTTTCTACCTGGGACAACTTAGAACTTCAGTCTTCTGGGCAGCTAGGTGCCTGGCTTCAGATGCTTTTGCCCCCTCGCTTAAACCTTCTCATGTTGTTGTAAACTTATTATTTTCCCATAGTCAATAAACCATCACTAACACGTTTCCACTTTATTCACTATTTTTATAAAAGGATGAGTGTTTAAAATTCCCTCCCTACCTCTCCATTTTTGTTGACATTAGCTTGGTTTGCTATTAAAGGATAACATTTTTGAACTCTGGGCAGGGGCACTGTCCCTGAGCTCTTCAGCTCAGGGCCAGTGTTCTACTATTTGAGCCACAGCGCCTAAAGGATAACATTCTTTTCAATTATTTCCAGTGAATTTATAATTGTTTGTTGAAATATTTTCATTGTGGTTGATTTAAAGACTTCTTCCTTAACTTGTTATTGGCATTTATTATCTTTATTTTATCTTTCAGGTTTATCTTCCTGATACTTGGTATAATGAATAATCTTTTATTGAAAACTGGATATTTTCATGTTAATGTGATAAAACTGTGGGTCTTATCTAAACCTCACTTTTATTTGACTGCTTCTGAAGTTGCTCTGTTAGTACAAGAGTATCTCACCCCATTATTATCAGCTGTTGGTAGAAATCCAACTTTCCTAGTCATGTTGATATGAAGGACTAGGGGCTCCTCCTTATTATTAGGTAATATTCAAAGTTATGGCTCCCTGCTAAGCCTTTAAAGCTGAACAGACTAGTAATGCCTCATTAGTATTTGGCTTCCATTGACATGGCTACCAGTGTTGACCTCATTAGCACTGAAAAGTCATGAAAATCCTGACTACTAAAACTACTGACACCACTCCAGTGGGAATAGAAGCAGTACCTTCATATTGAGAAGTGAGGTAGAAAGTCAGGCTTCCTATGTGGTCTCTATTGACAACTTGGTGTGGAAGGCTTTGTTATTGTCTTGCATTGATAAAAAGTATCTGCATCCTAATTGACTTTCTGTGACACTGTCACCAAAACATTAACACAGCTATCTACTTCACTCCTTGCCTCCAATGAGAAAAGAATTCAGGCAAGATATAAAGCCTAATGGAAGTTTATTAGGAAAGGAAAAAACGGGGGAGGAGAAGGGAAAATACAACAGAGGGGAGGGGAGGAGGAGGGAAGGAGAGAGTAGAGGAGAGATTACCACTGAAGTAGTAATCAGCAAATACTTCTCCCTGTACACATGGACTTAGTGGGCCTTTAAAGATAACATTTGGAAAATATTTAATCTCGTCTATGGTTTTTACTTCTTGAAAGAAATTGGTACAGAATATTGGATTTGATCTTAAATCTAAAATATTTTACTCTCATAGTTGACATGGCACATTTATGAATACCCAAGAAAACAAAAATTTATGTTTTGTCAGAAGATATTTATGAAATATTTTGAGGATGAGGAGCATGGCTCAAGTGATAGAGTACCTGCCTAGCAAGTGTGAGGCTCTGGGGCTTAAATCTCAGTAATGCCCTCTTTCCCCTTGCAAAAAAAAAATCTTAAGAGCTCTCTTTCTCTGCTCTTTTCTAGCTCTTTCTCAACTCTTTCCTTCTCTTCTCTTTCCCAGCTCCCTTCTCTTTTCTAGCTCTCTCTCTGCTCTTTTCTAGCTCTTTCTCAGCTCTTTCCTTCTCTTCTCTTTCCCAGATCCCTTCTCTTTCCTAGCTCTCTTTTTCCCACCTTTATGCTCTCTTTTCTACCTCTTTTCTCCCTCTTTCCCAGCTCTCTCTCTTTTCCACCTCTCCCAGCTCTTTTTCCCAGGCCTTTCCCCACCACGTGGAGGACCAAGATGGCCTGGTGCCAGCCGGAACGATGAATAAACCTACCCCTTACCTGAATAAAAAAAAAAATCTTAAGATGCACTATCATATTATTTCTCAAGAAAGAGACATACATTACCAGAGAAAAAATTTAACACTATAATTTTTAAACCTTCAAAATGTATCTATCCACTTTAAGGAATTTAATGTGAATAATAATGTGAATCTGAGCAGTCATCAGAATTTCTGATTACAGCCAGGCACCAGTGACTAAAATCCTAGCTACTCAAGAGGCTGTTACCTGGAAGACTGAGATTTGAAGCCAGCAGAAAAATCTTCAAGACTCCATTTCCAGTTACAAGCAAGAAGCTGGACTGGAGTTGTTGAAATGTTACAGCTCCAGTCAAGCAAGTAATCTAAGCAGGCCCAAGGTCCTGAGTTGAAAACTCTGTACCAGTAAAAGTGGAGGGGAAAGGAAAAAAAAAGAATTTCTGATCATAGAATTGTTATCTGAAAAATATTTGGCAAAATATTCCTAACAGATATAACACAGTGTCAACTTTATTTGCTTATGTTATTTTTTCAGTGTAGTATTGGATCTTTAACTCAGGGTCTCAAGCATATTAGTCAAGGGCTTTGCCAGGTGCACCAATCATCTCCAGTCCTGCCAATTTTCACAGATCATGTAACTAGTATGTGTGCTATTGTCTTATTTTTGTACCGAAAAAATGTGTATGTGTATATATATAACATAGTATATATATATATATATATATATATATATTAATGCTAAACCAAACATATCAACAATGGGCATCTCTGAGTAAAAAGTTATCTTCCAAAAAAAAAAAAGTTATCTTCCTTTTAGATTTTCACAATAAATATTCTTCTTAGTACTCTGGAAACAAATGACTAAAATTGTAAAGGAAAAATATTAGTAACTTCTCAAATTATACTGATAAGGAAAGACTAAACTAAGCACTAACTTTATGCATCTAGAAGGCCAATGTTCAGGAGCTGATGTCCCACGCAATCTCTCCTAGAAGCCCTGCCAATGTCATAGTTTTATATTCCTCTGACAGACTTTATTCTGTACAGACAATATCTAGCTATCCAGAAAGGAACTGTTCCAGGCATGGCAGATAGTTGGTAAACTACTAAATTCACCACTGCCATGCTGATCACAGAAGATGAGAGAGCAGGCAGGGAACCATGTATAACCAGGGAGCTTGCTGCACCTCTTCCAATAATTACAAACAGCATACCTTCACACAAAGACAGGATAATGAGGTTGGATCAATAAAAACCACATAAGTAATAAAAATTAAATAAAAGTTTTTTTAAGACTCTGTTTTTTATTAGAATTTCTAGCTAGTAAAGTTCTCTGTATTGCAAAAGGCTAGATTTTGTTGCTTATTGTTAGTATTACAACTTATTTTTTAAGCTCCTATGAAGTTGGGAAGGTGGCTCAGTGCTAGAGTGCTTGCCTCACATGCCTGAGGCCCTGGGTTTGATTCCTCAGCACCACATAAACAGAAAAAGCTGGAAGTGCACTGTAGCTCAAGTGGTACAGTGCTAGCCTTGAGCTGAAGAGCTGAGGGACAGCGCTCAGGTCCAGAGTTCAAGACCCATGACCAATAAAATAAAAATAAAAAAGCTCCTAAGCCGGGCACTGGTTGCTCGCACCTGTAATCCTAGCTACTAAGGGGGCTGAGATCTGAGAATTGCAGTTCAAAGCCAGCCCTGGCAGGAAAGTCTGTGAGACTCATCTCCAATTAAATGCACAAGAAAACTGGAAGTGGTGTTGTGGCTCAAGTGGTAGACTCTTGCCTTGAGCTGAAGAGCTCAGGGACAGGGCCCAGGCCCAGAGTTCAAGCCCACAACTGGGAAAAATAAAAGCTCGTAAATAATTAAGTTATTGAATACAATGGAGTGTTTTTTCTTTCATTAGTAACACAAATTCCTTGGTGCCAGTACTGGGGCTTGGACTAGGGCTTAGGCACTGTCCATTAGCTTTATCACTAAAGGTTGCCACTCTACCACTAGAACTACACCTCCACTGTAACAAAAACTTCTTGATAATAATAATGGTTTGATCCTCTTATAAAACTAATTTCTTCCTCCCTCTTACACCATAAATGTTTTGTTTATATTGTTACACAGCTAACAGGAGTCATCCTAATTGCAAGTGTGTCTGTTTTCCCAGTCTCATTGCCTAATTGGAATTCAGCTATAGTGTAGCAGAAAGAGGGAGAAACCAGATGTTTGATTGCATGAATTACAGTACTTTTTCTATTACCCAGCAGCTATGTGATTTTACTGTGCTAATGGCAGGTTATGTGTTGCTGCCAAGTATTAGCCAGTTTGGCACTTTATTTGGAAACTGAAAATATGTGACCTCTGTATTTTAGTGGTGTGGAGAACGTAAAATAGAACATTTGAAATGGAACCATTTGAACAATATGTAGCAATAGACCTAAATACATTACTTAAAACTTCCTGAGAAGCCGGGCGCTGGTGGCTCACGCCTGTAATCCTAGCTATTCAGGAGGCTGAGATCTGAGGATCGCGGTTCAAAGCCAGCCCAGGCAAGAGAGACCTTGAGACTCCTATCTCCAATAAACCACCAGAAAACCGGAAGTGGCGCTGTAGCTCAAGTGGTAGAGTGCTCGCCTTGAGCTGAAGAGCTGAGGGACAGCGCCCAGGCCCAGAGTTCAAGCCCCACGACCGACCAAAAAAAAAAAAAAATTCCTGAGATTGTTTTGTCATCTGCAAAAGGGTTACAATGATCATTTGAATTAACTGAGATATTGTATGGGAAAGAGTATAGCTCCATATCTGAAAAAGGGGGGGGAGTAATATTAACGCATATTACGTTAAGTTGAAATGTTCCCTATACCCCCAATTTTCACAAATCCCAATAAAACAGAATTGAAACTTGCATATTCTTATTTATATTTTTAAGAAGCAGCCCCAAAGGCATCACAGTACAAAGCCTTTTCAAACAACTTCAGTCAGTATGATCGTTTAGTTAAGAGTACTATGCTTTTGGAATCAGAAGATGCTTCCAAATTTGAAACGACGTCTACTTTCAGTAGCTTCATGGCCTTAGGCACATCCATATTTCTGTAATTAGATTTCCCATATCTAATGAGATCATCTAGGCATAAACACGGTAAGGTTGTGGAGGATTAAGGGAGATAGGCATGCAATGCCTTTGGTAATGTAAGGCAGTTCATTCACCTTAAACTGCTATGTAACAGAAGCAAAAACAGAAAGGTTCTTTAGTGAAATGTTTAATGAAAATGTTTACCACCAGGCACCAATGGCTCAGGTTTGTAATCCTAGCTACTCAGGAGGCTGAGATCTGAGGATCATGGTTCAAAGCCAGCCTGGGCAGGAAAGTCCTCGAGACTCTTATCTCCAATAAACCAGTCGAAAACCGGAAGTGGCATTATGGCTCAAGTGGTAGAGCGCTTGGGTTGCATGCATGAGGCCCTGGGTTCGATTTCTCAGCACCATATAAGCAAAAATAAAAAAAAGCCAGAAGTGGCGCTGTGGCTCAAGTGGTAGAGCGCTAGCCTTGAGCTGAAGAGCTGAGGGACAACGCTCAGGCGTAGAGTTCAAGCCCCACGACCAGTACCCCCCCCAAAAAAAAGTTTAGTCTGTCATGTGTCAGAGCCCAAGAGGCTTGCAAGGATTGGTCTGGAAAATCTCAAAGTAGTTAAACATTTACGGTTACGAGTATTTCACTGCTAATGTGCAATTAGGGTGAAAAAAAAGATGACAAAGTCCCAAAATGCACATCCATCTTTTATAATATAATTATATGTACATTGTAGTCTTCATTGGCTTCGTTCTAGTACTCTGTGGGCTACATATATGCATTTTTCTGTGTATCTATATATTTATATAAACATATTGTACATTGTCAAAAAATGTTATCCTGTCTCCCAGGATTATAGCAAAAGCCCTTCAACTGTAATTCTGAACAAATATAAGGAATTGGTATCTGTATCTTGAGATATTTTAGGCAAAGTTCTGAACTCACTTTTATAGAATATGCTTGCCCTCGACCGCTTGCAACAAGGGACAGCCTTAATTAACAGGAAATCAAATCAGAAGCTTCGTCCGTGGATTTATAAAGTAGCTCTCGCCCAGCACGTAGCGTTAAGATCAGCACCCGCAGACCGGACCTCGAGAATTCCCTGGAGTTCACCTCTAACGGCCCCCTCCTCTCGGAGCCGCGCAAGCGTACAGCGAATTTACTCCTCGGTCCCTCGTGCCCCCGCCTCCAACTCCCTCCCGCCCCCTCCCGTCCGCCCAATACGCAGGCGCGTCTGCACAGTCCATTCCCTGCCCCCCCTCCTCTTTCTCATTCTGTTCCCCCTCCTCTTCCAGCAGCTCCGCGGGTTCAAACTCTTCTCCCCGAGAGTGGTGGCGATCGCGGGGTCACGTGATGAGCATCCTGCTGCCCAACATGGCGGAGTTCGACACCATCTCGGAACTGGAGGAGGAGGAAGAAGAAGCCGCAACGTCGTCGTCGTCGTCGCCGTCGTCGTCGTTGGTCTCTGGGCCTGAGGATGACGAGGAAGATGAAGAGGAGGAAGAGGAAGAGGAGGAGGAGGAGGAGGAGGAAGAAGAAGAAGAGGAGGAGGAGGTGCCGCCCCCGCCTCGGGTAGTGAGTGAAGAGCATCTGCGGAGATATGCCCCTGACCCTGTGTTGGTGCGGGGCGCCGGCCACATCACTGTGTAAGCGACAGGGGGGCCGTGGGGTTTGGAAAGGCTGAGATGCGGCGACTGAGATAAAAGGTGATCGAGGTGATCCTAGGGCCTGTGGAGTGGGGGAGGGCTGGCTGAGGCGAGTAGTTAGGAAAGGACACCTGGTGTGTGTGTGTGTGTGTGTGTGTGTGTGTGTGTGTGTGTGTGTGTGTGTGTGTGTGTGTGTGTGTGTGTGTCAGAGAGAGAATAGGTGTAGAGGAACTGCTGGGAGGGGAAGATGGGGGGGCGATCGTGATGCCGATTTTCAGCACCAACGCCAAGAGTGGCTAGGACATGGCAGGAGATTGAGAACCAGAGGTGTTGGAGTGTGCTTGTATGCTGGCAGGTGAATAATTTCTCAACTGCAGGATGTACTAGAGGTTTCTTTGCTGCTGAGATTGGTGTAGAAAACAGCGACTGCTGTGACATGTGACAGGAGCTAGGTTTGGATTCTTCAGCACAGAAATATGTGATATGTTTTGTGAATAATATTGCAAGTAGACATCCACCCACGTATTCCTCCATCCATTCTTCCGAGGCAATCTTTATATGAATGAATGCAATCATCTTTTCCTTGTTTGCTCTATTCTGACGTTCCTTAAATATCACATCATTAGAGGTTGAGGTTGATTGATAGGCAGCTATAGAAAGTAGAAAGAACCAGAGATTACAAGGCAGGGATCTTGGTTACTAGTCTCAGGGTTTTGTTGTTGTTGTTGTTAATGGACCTGTGACCTTGGTGGGTTGCATCTTATTTCTGGGCCTTGGTTTCTCCATCTGTAAAATGAATGATGATTTCTTAACCCTTGCAGCTCCGAGAACATTTCCTTCAGGACATGAAATTATTTCTATGCCCAAATACTAAATAGACAAGCAAATATATAGAAATCAGCCCTCTAGGAGCTGAGAATGATTTCTTGAAAATTTATCCAGGGTGGCTTTGTTTGAAATTGAAATCTTGGATCATATTTCAGAAAATAAGATGAGGAGAGACTTGATAACATCAGATACAAAACAAAAAAAAACAGAAAGGACAGAAAAATGAAATGATAAGTCTCTGGTTTTTGAGGATTGCTTCCAATTTTTATTTGCTTGGATTGTAAATACTTGAAAGTTTGAGCATTATACTATGTTCATTCTCCAAATTGTGCTTTTGCTGCATTTTTAAAGTAGGCCTGTTCTTTCCTATCATATCATGCTGTCTCTAATTTTGATAATAGCTCACTTTAGTGACTCAACTGGGTTTATGTTATATGATTTATATTTATAGCATATTCAATTATATAGCATGCACTATCTCTGTCATGTTAGCTTTTTAATTTTAACATGTTGACTATTTTGATTGTGATACACTTTTCTAATGTCTGCATAAAATATATTAACAAGGATTTTTTAATTGTGGAAGAGCTTGGGAAGGTTTTTAGACTTGCGTTTTGATTAGGCAGTTTTAAGACAGTTTTGCAGATAGTATTCAGATGCCAGCTTACTGCGCTGTTTTACTCTCATTCCTTTCATCACTAGAGAAACAGTTTATTACTCAGACTAATTATGATTCTGGCACCAAGGGTTCCCTTCATGAAGATTAATTTATGTGACTCAACACAGAAAAGGTGTCTTATTCAAGTTTATAAATTTATACTCTTAACATTCCTCACCCATTATTTTTTTAAATTCAGACATTGTGTAAGAAGCAAGGAAATAGAATTTAAGTTCTCTAAAACTTACTGACTCTCCACACAACCATGGTCAAGTATTATTTCATTATTTTCATTATTTAATTCAGAGCACTGACAGTTGGCCATGTCCAGCCCATTTTAAAAGTTGTGATGTCTCTCCCAGCTTAAAAATTCTGCAGTTTGAAATGTGGAGGGGTAGTACTGGTAGTAACTTGGAATTAATTAACTGAAGCTAAAATCTGAAAAGCACAGGCCAGTACTACTGTATACCACACAATGTATACAGTTGGGCAAGTTGTTTAGTTTTATTATACACTTTATCTCACCCTAAAAGCATATTTGATATTAAAGGATATCTTTGATGGGGGTAGGGACATTGAACATCTAGGAGAAACTTACTGAATCTGAGAAAGAGGCTATGGTAGTATACCTTTATATCAAGTAATGTAAAACTCTTAGAAAATAATCTTGAGCTTGGAAATGTAGTTCAAGCGGTAGAGCACCTGCATAGTTAGCACAAGGCCCTTAGTCCAAAACCCAACACTGCAAATAAAAATAGTTAATCCTATTCGGATCCATCTAAAGTAAAGATTGTTTCTTTTCTGGCATAAGAATATTTGAGTTACCTTAAAGTATAGACCTTGTTTTTGGCTTTTGGTTGTTGTAGTGCTAGGCAGTATACAAGCGAGGCAGGTGTTCTGCCACTGAGCTACATTCCCAGCCCTAACTTCTGACTGAAACACTGTCCTTTTTCACCCAGATTTTTTTCATTCTCTGTACAGTTTTCATTCTACAGAAGGCTTTGTTTCTTTTCAAAGTTAAAAATTTGAGAGCCATCGCCTCCAACTGTATATTTCAAAAAAAAAAAAAAAACTAAAAGGAAGTATTTTGAAGTTTTTCATCATGAAGAAGGAATTGAGGACAGATATATGCTTAAACTGATCCAAACTTGGTATACCTTAAAACCCAAATTTTTTTTCTTTCCTACACTGACTGCATTTCTAGTTGCCCTGTCTCTAACTATGGTACCACTGTTCTAATCTCTCAGTCTAATATTTAAAATCTTTTAAGTCATTTCTACTCTTCCTTCTTTAACTGGTCTATGCTGATCTTCCCCAGAACTGTCATCATATCTTTGGAATGTCTTCTAGATTTTTCATTTTCTCTATTCCTATTTGGCACCACTGTAGTTTGGGTTTCCATCATCTCTTTCTTGAATTATTGTCACAGTCTTCTGTCTCTCCTGCACTTCAATCCATCCTGCATGCTTGTGCCAAACTAATTTTCTTAAAACACAGTTCAATCATGTGGCTTTCCTGCTGCAGAGCTGCACTGGATCTTAATTAGATCTGAGTTCTTCCAACCTCAGAGTTCAAGGACTCCTTCCACTTATCCAAAGTTCTTCCTTTCCCTTGTGCTTTCCATACCCTTCTCCTCTACCCTCCTTCTAGGTCTTACTCTATCAAATAGCTCTTGGCTTCAGTATAACTTTTCTGTGCCACTCTGCTAGCTTTTGCTGTAATCATATTCAATCCTTCTGATTAAAAATAAAAAAACAAAATCCTTCCAATACCCATATTGCCTTTGGCTACTGGATCTTTCTTCTTTTTCCTCCAAATTTCTTTTTTAAGCTACCTTTCTTTATAAATTATTTTTTATTGTAAAGGTGATGTACAGAGGGGTTACAGCTGTGGAAGTCAGGTAATGAGTACATTTCCTTTTGAACAGTGTTTATGAATAGATACAGATACCATATTTATATCCTCTGATATGAATTCTGCTACTTCAACCAAAGAGGAGCCAGCCTCACCATGATCATGGGTTAGGGGTGTAGCTCAGAGGTAGAGCCCTTGCCCAATATATGCATGACCTTGGGTTCAATCCCCAGTGCTGAAAGAAAAGATTACAAGTCCAAACACAGCCTGGGCTAAATAATGAAATCCTGTCTCAAAACAACAGCAAAGAAAGATCACCATGATTGCTCTTGTTAGTTGCTTAGTCAGTGTGCATCTTTCATTACCTATCTTCCTATCCTCCCTGCTGCATTTGACACTTACAATGACTTCATCTTTTTTAGAGGCTTCTATATAGAGATCGTTAAATACAAAAGCCTGAAGCCTAGGAAGTCACAGAAGATAAAAGTGTAAGTAGTGATAAGGTCTTAGTAAATTGGAAGGTATAAAACTTTTTAAATGTCTTCAAATTCTAATTTAAAAGACAACATTCTGCCAGCCAAACAAACCTGAAAACTCCTTGGCCACTTCTTTCTCCAGGTTGTCTTGGTATTTTTCATCCTCTTGTTCCTTAACCATCTCAGTCGTGGCTCCTCTTCCTTTCTTACCTGTTAAAGTCAGTAATCTCCAGAATTTTATGCTCAACCCTACTTTTCTTATCCTCTACACTTCTCATTTTATTCTCAGAGTTTCAAGAATCCCATGTCTCCTAAAACATGTGTCTCAACTCCCCACTCTGCTTACACTTTTATTATGCTTAATAACCCATTATCATCTTAAATTCAGTGTATTCAAACAAATCTCATCCTTCCAGACCCTCAAACTCTCAAGAATACCTTCTCTTTCTGTTTTCCTTCTCTTGCTATCTCATTATTTATCCTTAGTTCTCCTTTTTTTTCTCATTACTTATCCTTAGTTCTCACATTTCCCACAGCCAAACAATCAGCAGTTCCTAAGAAATGACAAAAATTTGCTTCTTTTTTTCTCTACTACAACTTCTCTGATTCTGACCCTTTTCATCACCCTAACTAGTTTTCTTGCTTCATCCTTGTCACTTGACAAATATCCTTCAACCTGCTGCTAGATTAAGACACAAAAAGTATAGATGTATACTGGTGGTTCACTCCTGTAATCCTAGCTACTCAGGAGGCTGCAATCTGAGGATCACAGTTCAAAGTTAGCCTGGGCAGGAAAGTCCATGAGACTCTTATCTCCAATTAACCACAAGAAAACCAGAAGTGGTTCTGTGGATCAAGTGGTAGAGCATTAGCCTTGAAATGAGCTGAAGGACAGCACCCAGGCCCAGAGTTCAAAGCCCCATGACCGCCAAAAAAAAAAAAAAGTATAGGTCTAAACAAACCACTTTCCTTCTTAAGGTTATTGTGTAATTACCACTTACAGAATACAGTGTAAGCTCTGGAACATGGCATACAAAACTGTATCCAACCTGTATGTCAGCATCAACTCCTATCGTTGAACTTGCTGCTTGTGTTACTACTCATAGCATATTTCTTATTTTGTGCCTCTGTTCTATCTAAAATGCAAATACTCACCTCCTTCTTACCCCAGCTCTTGTGTTACCACCTCTTATAAATCTTCTTTGCCCCCATTAAATTGTAACTTGAAATAGCAAGAGCAAAATTTCTTATTACCTCTGAATCCTCCAAGCATAGTACACTGCCTGACATAATGAATGAATATCATAGTACAAATTATTATACAATAGTCCCTCAACAAATATTTGTTAGTTGAATCATGAACGATGTGGTGGAGAGAACTTTTCCCAATAGTACATCTATATGGATACAATACACCAATTCAGGTGATGGGTTTAATGGCATGGCCTTATTTCTGAAAGCTTTGCAAAGCTAGCCCCTATATGTCAGAGTATTCCTGTTTACTTCAATTATCTTAATATTGTCACTAATTATTGTAACAAAATGTTAATCTTTTGGCACACAATTAATTATAATCTCATAAAAAATAGAATGACCTAATCACATTAATTGTAATTCCAGTTCTGAAATGAGACTCATATATCAATATTTGGTGATCTTTTCCCAAATTAAAAAAAAACATAGCAAAATTAACTCCACAGGTTTGAGATTCTAAATTGATAAAAAAATATTGGAAATATTTACTGTTTCAGAAATGCTACATTTCTAAGTGATAGCACATGTAAGTATCACTTTTCTTTGTGATGTTTTTAGGATAAATACTTGGATGCAATACATAAAAATACAGAAAAAAATAAACCGTACCAAGTGCCTGTAATCCTAGATATTCAGAAGGCTAAGGATCACAGTTTGAAGCCAGCCCAGGCAGAAAAATTTGAGAAACTTTTATCTTCTCTTAACCAACAAAAAGCCAGAAGTGAACCTGTGGTTCAAGTGGTAGTGCACTTGCATTGAGCAGAAAAAGCAAAGCAAGAATGTGAGGCCCTGAGTTCAAGCCCCAGTACCAGCACAGAACAAAGAAAGGAGAAAAAGAATTACAGAGCTGGGCGCCGGTGGCTCACACTTGTAATCCTAGCTACTCAGGAGGCTGAGATCTGAGGATTGTGGTTCAAATCCAGCCCTGGCAGGAAAAGCCGTGAAACTCCAATAAACCACCAGAAAACCGGAAGTGGTGCTGTGGCTCAAGTGGTAGAGCACTAGTCTTGAGCTGAAGAGCTGACGGACAGTGCTCAGGCCCAGACTTCAGGCCCCGTGACCAACAAAAAAGGTTGGGGATTTAGGTCAGTGGAAGAGAGCTTGCCTGACGAGTGCAAGGCCCTGAATTCGGTCCTCAGCTCTGGAAAAAAAAAAAGAATTACAGAGATTCCCCCCCCTTATATATAGACATTTACATATTTTTGTATTAAAATGCATGAGTATTTATTCTTGGCATTACATCTTTATATCAGTAGAGATGATAGATTACCAATTCTCATAGACTCAAAATTATCTCATTGAAATTAATTTTAAAAAGCTGAAATAGGAACTGGAGGCATGGCTCAAGTGGTAGAGCACCAGCCCTCAAGACCCTGGATTCAAGCCCTAGTACTAGTACACACACACACACACACAAAATACACACACACATACACACACACCAAACATACAGCTGAAGTTATTAAAGAATTGAAAAGATGACTAAATATGCTAAACAGTACATTTTCTGAAAAAAATTAACACTTCACATATTGATACTTCTCAAATAAAACAATGGTTGTCTTTAAGAAATTATACTGATCATTTGTTAAGTTATGTTAAAACAAGGTGACTATTTTATAAAGTTTCAGGCTTTAAGAATATTGAATCTATGACTATTTGGTATTATACAGTGTGGTAAGACATGATTTTTCCACATGAAAGATTAAAGATATCTAACTAGCATCTTTTTATTGTCAATATTTCTTTTTATTTAAAATTTTATTTATTTCATTTTCTTTTTTATTATCTTTAAGTAGTTGTGCAAAGGAGCTGCCATTCAACAAAGCCCTTTATGAATTAGTGTCTTGGTCAATGTCACCCTTTGAACGTTCACACTCCTCCCTTTCAACATTTCTCCCTGCTCTTCCCTCATAGAATATTTAAAAAAAAAAAACTCTTTATACTGTATGACACAGCCTTTCCTTTTCATTGGTGTAGTAGAGTTCCAGTGCATGTGCTTTGAATCCTTGTTACTATTAAGTGCAGTTTATTTTAGCAAAATTGTGTTTCTTATTGGCAGAATTTGACTGCACTGTTTTTGTAAGCCATCTGAGCACATGAACTTTAATTTGTACACGGTTTGAGAGGCTGATGTACAACCATTTTCAAAAGATGGGAAGTGGGGGCTGGGAATAGTAGAGTGCTTGCCTAGCATGCATGAAACCCTGGGTTTGATTCCTCAGTATCATATAAACAGAAAAAAAAAACGGAAGTGGCACTGTGGCTCAAGTGGTAGAATGCTAGCTTTAAGCAAAAAGAAGCTCAGGGACAGTGCCCAGGCCCTGAGTTCAATCCCCAGGACTGGCAAAAAAAGATGGGAAGTGAGAGATGTAGGAGAGTGCAAAACTGAAAGAACCCATTCTTTGTTTCAATTTCTTTTTCTCCAAACAGTTGTTCCAATAAATTAAAGATTAGGGCATTTTAGGTACTTAACAAAGAAAATATAGTTATTGAGAACCACCAGCTGGGTCAACCTCAAACGCATAATATATTTTATATTTCATGAAATCAATAAAATGACAGTGGATCAGTTCCCAAGTACCTGTTTGTCTAATGTGGAAGAGCCCCACATCTTGGCTAATGTCTTACCACTCATAAGTACTGAGTTGATGAACTTGTCTAACTTCTGTGGATTTATAGTTTGTAACTTAATGGTTTGTTTATAAAACAGAGCTGAAATATTTATTCAGCGGGAACTAATACATTATCCTTGCAGCTATAAGTGAAACTCTAGAGCCTAATTTTATTGGAGTTTAAGTACTCTTTTTATGTTTTCAGTCTTTAAAGAGGAAGAGTTAAGAAAGAAATCCCTGATGGCAAGAACTGAGTAGCTACTATTAGTCAAAAGTATGAGAGAGTATCAGGCCTGCTTTTCTTTCTTCATGTTTTTTTTTTCTGTTTGTTTTTTGAGATAGGGTCTTACTCTATAGCCCAAATGGTCTCATGATTCTTTTGCCTTCAACCTCCCAAGTGTTTGGTCTATAGGTGTGTGCAACCATGCCTACCATCTTAATGCTTTATTTTGTCAGTCTTGGAGCTTAAACTCAGGGCCTGGGCACTGTCCCTTAGCTTTTTCTCTAAAGGCTAGTGCTTGAGCCACAGTGCCACTTCTTCAAATATATTTGTAATGTACAAGATGTATTGTATTTATACATAAGTCCATATCCTGCTATTAGCTACTAAATATAGAGAATCTGTGCACTTAAGACTGGCTTGTTAGCTGGGCACCAGTGGCTTACACCTGTAATCCTAGCTACTCTGGAAGCTGAGAGCTGAGGATCAGAGTTTGAAGCACACACACACACACACACACACACACGCACACACACACACACACACACACACACACACACACACACACACACCAAAAAAACTGGCTTGTTTCCTTGAAACTGAGCTATTAGCAAGGAGAATATAAAATATCCGCACAGAGTTTTAATCAGACATTGGGTTCCTCCATTTCTTTAAAGTGATCAGAGTGCCATAAATCAGGTGAATCAAACAGTACAGTCACTATTATTTCACAAACTTTTGTTAAACATCTACTAGATACACTATACAGCTAGACATAATAGAAAATAGCAGAACAACACTTATTTCTGTTCTCAAAGAGTTTAGTACAGGAAAGAAAGGACTTAGGGGTCAGCATTTGAATTGTAATCACCCCTACTTATTAATGAAGTAGATACCTGACTTTGGCAAGTCATTTAATTAATCTATTTTTAAATTTTTTTTCTGAATGTCAGCCTTCTTGTCCGAAAAATGGGGATGACAATACTTCTCTTGAAGGCCTTTAAAATTTTGAAGTAATGTAGTACTAACTACACTACTTAGCACAGTGTCTAGCTTGGTAAGTACATAGTTATTGGTAGCCGTTAATGTAATTGCCTTCCTCACATGGAGTTCTCAGTAAATGTTAGTATCTTCCTTTCTGCTTACAAGCTATCATCCACTATAATAAAACTGTAATAACTATGATATGGTATCATCTAACGTTCAGAAAATCACCTGTGTTATCTCTGCTAAAGTTGAAATGAGGTGAGAAAAGGCTTCTTACTACAAATTTTAGTGAGTGTACTGAAAGGGGAAGTCTTTTAGAGACTGGGATCTCTTTTCTAAAAATTGAATACATGAAAGCCATTCATAAAGATCAACCTTTGGATATCTGAAGAGTAACTGAACAAAGTTATCAAGTTCTATACCTCCAAGGCTAGATTAATGGGGGAGGGGAGACATTTATTAGGAATATTTATATATATATATATATATGTAAAAGTAGTAAAAAAAAAAAAAGTACGATGCATTCCCACATATTACCACCCTATCACCTCCTCCAACAATTTATCAACTAAAGTGGGTTTTAACAGAGAAACATTTTAGTCAAATACTATCACATTTTTGGCTCTCTTGTAAAATGTATTTCTCATTAATTTTTAAATCCTGTGTTATGATTGTGGTTAGAATCCTATTGTAAAATTTGCTTTTGTTGAGCTTCTTTACTGTTAATATGGATTAATAGTCAAAGACTTATTTCCATTAATATAAAGTTTAATTTAGGATGTATATTTTTATGTGATTTTAGGACTTCGATAGCTCGTTAAGTTTTAAGTTTAATTTTTAACTGCACGAAAACCATAACAGTCGCATATATTCAGGACAGATTTTTAAATCAAAAGACCAAAAGAAAAATGCATGGATGTGTGGCTTTTTAAGAAAGAAAATAAGAGGGTTAAATATACTGGATAGAATATATTTTGTTCTGTCTTTTGTTTTTAAGGTTTGGCTTGAGCAACAAGTTTGATACTGAATTTCCTTCAGTTCTAACAGGGAAGGTAAGTGTAACTTTGCTTTGAACTTTTGAATTCTAATGCATTGTTATATGGCTTATTCAGTGTTATGACCAATGCTTTAACTTATTGGTAATGAATTCAAAGAACAACAGGCCTCCATAACTGAACCTGTGTTAGCAACTGAAAGCTATTATCCCCATGACGACCAATCTCTGTCCAGTTATTCCATCTATTGTTTATTAATACTCACAATTATTTATTTGCTTCTTCAGCTTTTGCAGTTGTTCCCCGCCCCCAGGACAGGTAGCTATAATTATTTTTATTTACATCAAAAATAATTTCCAATTTTTTATTGCCAAAGTTATTTTTAACTGTATTAGTCTGTTATTTTGTGCCAGTGCTGGGGCTTGCACCCAGGGCCTGGGTGCTGTCCCTTAGCTTTTTAGCACAAGACTGATGCTCTACTACTTGAGCCACACCCCCAATTCCAGCTTTTTTGGTGGTTCATTGGAGATAAGAGTCTTACAGACTTTTCTGCCCCTGTTGGCTTCAAACCTCAATCCTCAGATCTTAGCTCCCTAAGTAGCTAGGAATACAGGTGTGAACCACCAGTATCTGGCCCAGTCTGTGGGATGATGCATATAATTTTGAGTTTTTAAACTTGGACTTATGGCAATAAATCATTACCTTTCTGTTTCCTACATTTTAGTATATTCTAGCATTGAGGTTCAGAATTGAGACTTTCAGGATTCAATATGATAAAACTGGAGACCTAATGTAAAACAAGATGATTATACCTAATACATAATATTGCATTATATACTGACATTTTGCTGAGTGAATAGATTTCAAGTCTCCATAGCACAAAAGAAAATCCTTGTCAGGATTGACATGTTAATTTAACAGCTGTGATCATTTCATCATGTATATATGTATCAAAACATCATATTGAGCATGTCATGGTGGGATATGTCTGTAATCCCAGAGGAGGATCGTTTGTTCCATGCCAGGCTGGGATACCTAGTGAATATGAGGCCAACTGAGGCTGCATAAACCCTGAGACTACATAAACCCTGAGACTATATAAATCCTGTCTCAACAAAACAAAAAACAAACAAAATCTATCATATTTATACCTTAAATATATACAATTTGAAAAACTACATTTGGGAAATTCTCGTAACAATGCTTTTAAATTCCAAAGGAGAGGGCTGTGCCTAAGACAAAAAGTTATTTTATTGGTTGTTGTTGGGTTTTTTTTTGGTCGTGGGGCTTGAACTCTGGGCTTGGGCGCTATCCCTCAGCTCTTCAGCTCAAGGCACATGCTCTACCGGTTGAGCCACAGCTCCACTTCCGTTTTACTGTTTGTATATACAGTGGAATTCTATGCTTCCATCAGAGCACCACCCCATTTGTTAGGAAATGGAAAGACTTGGAAAAAATCATATTAAGTGAAGTAAGACAGACCCAAAGAAATAGAGGTCACATGGTTTCCCTTATTTGCAATAACTAGTATATGTCTAGGCTAATCTTACCAGACAAGCAGAAAAGGTTAAAAGCTATGTAGGTATGACCATATAAAATGATGCTAAGCGAAATGAACCCCAAGGTAGGAACACAAGAGATTTTTTTCTTTGTTGCTGCTGTTTTTAATGTACTATGTGATTTTTTTGTTTCTTTTGTACGTTCTTCCCCCATGGTATAACCCCTGTTGTCACTGTATTTGATTTCTGTGCCCTGCATCTTGTATATACATTTTTATAATTTGGGGAGGAGAAGGGAAATAACAAAATGCTGAAACAAGGATGCAGGTTGACCCATTGTAACAGTGAGATGTACAAGACACTATGTTGAAAATAAACTTTACAATTTGGGGGGGGAGGGAGGTGTTAGGGAGGTGGGGAGGGAAGGGATAATAGGTGAAAAACAAAGGAGGGGGTAACAATGCTCATAGGAAATGTACTCATTGCCTTACTCATGTAACTGTAACCCCTCTGTACAATATCTTTACAATAAAAATATTTTTAAAAAGTTATTTTACTGTTTGCTATTTGAATAAATGTAGAAAAGAGGAAAGTATTACAAAATACTCAATAACTTGTAAATGATTATTAGCTGAAGGCTTGAGTAGCTGAAATGATGATAATGGGTTACCAGAAAGTAACAAAGTCAAATCCCAACAAATTAAGTACCAGAAAATGGGTACTTGCAATAAGAGAGGGAGATCAAAGGGAAGGGGGGGGGATGCAGGCAAGAATGCATTATATAAACCGCAGAATTGAGAAATATAAGGGAAGGGTGGGGGGTGAATATGTTGAAATGGAGACACGAATCAAGATGCATTATATATATATAAATTGCTTTATTAAAAAAATTCAATACATAAAACCTGCAATTAAGATAAGCAAAGGAAGGGGTGGGCGAGAATGTTGAAAAAGGGTGATATTGATCAAGATCACTGTCTTCATAAGCTGCTTTGGTGAATGGCAACTCCTTTGTACAACTACTTAAAGATAATTAAAATATTCTTAAAATAAAATGAAAATGAAAGAAATTGCCTTTTTCAATAGTTTGGTGTTTTGTATTTAAATAAGCAGTTGCTACTTGTCAGTATAGATTTGTGTCATTGTCCAATGCCATTCTGAGGTTGGGGGCATTGCTCAAGTGGTAGATCACCACCCTAACAAGTACAATGCCCTGAGTTCAACCCCCAGTACTCCCCCAAAAATTATAAAAATAAAGCTAAATGCCAGTGGCTCACAACTGTAATTCTAGCTTCTCAGGACGCTGAGATCTAAGAATCGTGGTCTAAAGCCAGTCTGTGAAACTTTGTATCTCCAATTATCCATTTTAAAAAGCCAGAGTTGTAGAGATGGCTCAAGTGGCACAGCACCAACCTTGAGCAAACGAGCTCAGAGACAGTGCCCAGGCGCTGAATTGACTGTGGCAATGAATTAATTAATTCTTCTCCCTAAAGGACCTTTATGCTATTTTGATGTTAATTTATTGCATATTGTTAGTTAGGAAAACATGGTATAAATTGATGTGTCTAATATATTTAAGAAACAAATGATAAACACATTGATAATTGTATTTTATATAAAGCAGTTCCAGAAAAACGTGCATGAAACTAACTAGTTATTACCTTGAATGGGAAAGAAGAATGAGGTGGATGGAGGAAAAGATAATGATGAGACTGTTCTGTGAATTTTTAGTGTTGTTTTAATTCTGGAACTATGACTATATTGCCTTTTTTAGTGTTATTGTAGAGGTGATGTACAGAGGGTTACAGTTATATAAGTCAGGTAATGAGTACATTTCTTTGTGAACAGTGCCACCTCTTCCCTCATTTACTCCCAGGTTTCCCTCCTAACAACCCCCCAGGTTGTATAGTTTATTTTCAGCATAATGTCTAGAGAGTACCACTGCTGCATTTTTTTCACCTTTTGTCCCACCATTTCTGTGCTTTCCCTTACCCTCCCTAATACAAATAAACTTACATAAAAGACAAAAGGTATAGAAAACAGAAACAGTGACAATAGAGAAAAACAAAAATAAAAAACAAAATAACAAAAATACCTCTTGTTTCTATTTCTTGGAGTTCATTTCAATAAACATTTTTTTTGTCAGTACTGGGGCTTGAACTCAGGGCCTGGGCACTGTCCCTGAGCTTCTTTTGCTCAAGGCTAGAACTCTACCACTTGAGCCATAGGACTACTTCTGGCTTTTTCTATTTATGTGGTACTGAGGAATTGAACCCAGGGCTTCATGCAAGCTAGGCAAGCACTTCACTATACTACTAATCCACATTCCCAGCCCTCAATAAACATTTTATATGATCATATGCACATAAGTATTGAGCCCTTGTGATCCTTTCCTTTTGAACCTTAATTTACTTTTAATTTGTCCTTTATTCTAAACTCTTTGAGAAGGAAAATATTAACTCTTTTTTGTTATGTTGTATTTTCTAGCTGTTTATTCTTCTTACTTTTGGCTTAATCCCAGTCTTCCCTTCCCCCCAGCCACTAGGGGTTAAAGGGGGAATATATATATTGTCTGTTGTGAATGCTGAACTCTGGCCCTGGGCGCTGTCCCTCAGCTCTTCAGCTCAAGGCTAGCGCCCTACCACTTGATCCACAGCACCACTTCCAGCTTTTTTCTGCTTATATGGTGCTGAGGAATCAAACCCAGGGCCTCATGCATGTAAGGCAAGCACTCTACCACTGAGCCACCTTCCCAGCTGGGGAAAACATTTTTTTTGGGGGGGGGTCTGGTCATGGGGCCTGAGCTCTGGGCCTGGGTGCTGTCCCTCAGCTCTTCAGCTCAAGGCTAGTGCTCCACCACTCTTGAGCCACAGCACCACTTCCAGCTTTTTTCTTTTTTGCTTATGTAGTGCTGAGGAATCAAACCCAGGGCCTCATGCATGCAAGGCAAGCGCTGTGCCACCTTCCCAGCCCGGGAAAACATTTTTAATGCTGAAGTTTTGAACTCAGGGTCATGCACTTACTAGGCAAGTGTTCTACCACTTTAGCCATGCCTCCAGTCCTGGCTGAGAGAAAAGAAAAAGGATAAAAAGCAAACATTTCTGTTTTCTAGAGGTTATCTCTGAGATTGTAAGAAATCATAGTTAATTTAACCCTAAAAGGTAATTTGTACTTTATTTGCTTCATTTTTCTCCTAAAAAATGGAAGCCAATTTGATAGAGAAGTTGAACAACAAGCTTTGCAGTTGCATCTGTGTTGGAATACAAGTTCTGTCACCTCCCAGCTATGTGGCAAATCACTTCTAAGCCTAGGTTCTTATGTGAAAAAAGAGGTGATATTGGTAGTTAAGTCACTTCTTCTAAGAATTAAATGAGAGCATGTATAGGAATCATAGGGTATTCTCAGTCCTGGTGTATTCTCTCTTTTAATTTTGCTTTCTCTTCATCTGAATAATAATTTATTCTAGGGTCACACTCCTAATTTATCCTTTTGATTGTTGGGCCTTTCTATCTCTCCTGAGGCATGTCAGAGCCTGCCAAGGAATTAGTCCCTGGCAAAGTTAACACTTGAAAATATGTGGCCATTTAACTTTTTGACATACAAAACAACCTTTGGTATGAAGCTTTAGCCTCAGTCTCTAGGATATTCTACCTTGTTCTTCTAATCATTTAAAACATTTCACAAATTGGAACAGCTCAGACTTATTTTTTTTGTCAGTCATGGGGCTTGAACTCTGAGCCTGGGCACTGTCCCTCAGCTCTTCAGCTCAAGGCAAGAGCTCTACCACTTGAGCCACAATGCCAATTCAGGTTTTCTGGTGGTTAATTGGAGATACAAGTCTCCTGGACTTTCCTGCCCGAGCTGGCTTTGAACTTTAATCCTCAGATCTCAGCCTCCTGAGTAGCTAGGATTACAGGCATCTGTACAGCTAGGATTACCAGCTTAAATTTGTTTTACATAAATTAATCTAAAACATTTTCTCCAAATGAATAACCATGGAAATATCTATTCAGTAATAATATATTGGTAAAAGATGGTAGTTACAAAATTAAGATTTAAAAGAATGTGAATTTAAATCTCTTCCATAGAAAATTTATTAATGTTGTCTGGAAAGTTATATCAGCTTTATTATTAGCTTCATCTTGTGGGGTGGACAGTACCCGTCCTGGGGCTTGAACCCAGGGCCTGGGTGTTGTCCCTGAGCTTTTTTTGCTCAAGGTTAGTTAGTGCTCTGCCACTTGAGCCACAGCTCCACTTCCAATTTCTTGGCAGTTAATCGAAAATAAGAGTCTCATGGACTTTCCTACCTGGGCTGGCTTTGAACTGTGATTCTCAGACCTTAACCTCTTAAATAGCTAGAAAAACAGGCATGAGCCACCTGCATCTGGCCATTTATTTTGATGTTGGGGATCAGACTCAAGCCTTTGAGTGAGTAGAGCATGTGCTCTACTACTGAGCTAAAACCTTCCACCCTTGAAGATCGATTTTTAAAAGACAGATTTTTATAACAGTTTTAAAGCTGAAACAAGAATACAGGTTGACCCATTGTAACAATGAGATGTACAAGACACTATGTTGAAAATGAACTTTACAACTTTTCGAGGGGTGAGGGGAAGGAGTTGGGGAGGTGGAGAAGGAAGGGATGGTAGGGGAAAAACAAGGAGGGGGTAACAATGCTCGATAGGAAATGTACTCATTGCCTTACTCATGTAACTGTAACCCCTCTGTACAATATCTTTACAATAAAAAATATATTTGAAAACATTAGTTTTACTCTTAATTTTTTTAATGAGAAAATTTTTCTCCATGAGGTAATGTTTTATTTGGATATGTTAGTTTAGATTATCAAAAAAATTCTTGGTTTAACAGGGAAAAGACCTTATATGAGTGTGAAAATAAAATTTTACAAAAGTCTGAATTCTAGGGTTAATAATCCTTGTATGAAACTTTTAAAATTAATGAATGCAATAACAAGAAATGAAAAAAGACCTGCCCTTTATTAAATGAGTTATCCAGCATGAATGAGATTCTAGGTAGCTCTTATTCCTGTCGGAGCTGAGCAAAACTGCATGAACTCTAAAAACCTAAAAGTTCATTTGACAAGCTCTGTGGCTCAGTATTAATTTTTGCTTCTTTTATGTTAATACTTATCATGCAAAAAATAAAGTGATCTTTTCTATTAAGTGTAGAAAATATATTTCTTCACTCTTTCAATAAACGTAAGTCTTCCTTTCGCGATAAGAAATATCAAGTGGGTATGAGCACATAGATTCTGGTGAGCAGAAAAATGAAAGAATCACAGAACTTTAGAAAGGAAATTAAAGCTTCTGGCCCTCGTCTTAAAATAATTAAATGGTGTTATAAGGAAGTTAGTGTGCAGCGTAGGGAATCATAAGCCATAAAGATTGACCTTTCCTATTGTGACCCAATATGACAAGTGATTGATAGGGTTGTGTTCCCCACAACTAAAGAAGGCAAATCAGTCCTGCTGGGGTTTGCTTAGATTTTCTTGTGTTTGTAGAGTCTCCTGCATCCTGTTATAAAATACTATTGCCCTTTCACCCACCTTTATGATGTGGTTTTCTTTTTTCTTTCCAAGAGAATGAATAGGAATGAAATGTTTCTTTACAACTTATGGTTCAACTAGAAAATGAGGGGTTTCCAGCTAACTTTCAGGACCAGAGATGCTCATTTAAATGGAAGAGAATGAGTCAAAGTTACTAACTATGATTCTATACAGTTAGCTGAACATTTCTTTCACATTGTATAACATTGAGAGCTAACCAAGTCTAATTTCCTATGCCTATATCTCTGTGATTTTAACTGTTATTCAAATACAGGGCGTTTTTTTTCCCCAAAGACAATACTTGGGGCTGGGGATGTGGCTTTATGGTAGAGTGCTTGCCTACTATGTATGAAGCCTTGAGTTCGATTCCCCAGTACCACATAAACAGAAAAAGCTTGCAGTGGTACTATGGCTCAAGTGCTAAAGTGCTAGTCTTGAGCAAAAGAAGCTCAGGGACAGTGCCCAGACCCTGAGTTCAAGCCCCTAGACTGGCAAGAAAAAGACAATCCTGGCCTCTTATTTAGAGACAAAAATATAGACTTTAGTTTGTTGCTTTAAATTCCACTAAAAGCTTTTCTTTTCTGTATATTTGTATTATGATTAACGATTTTGAATTGGTCTATGATAAGAATATAAAATGAAACTACTTATTAAAAGTGGAAAGTTATTGGTAGTAAAGAAGAAAATTGCCATATTTCAGGAGTGTTATTCTTTTCATTTTCAAAAGCATATAGTAAGAAAAGTTTAGTAACATTGTATGTACATTGGCATATAATTTATGTCATTGTGTTTTAAGTTAAAGGCCCATTTTCCATTTCCTCTATCCTTTTTGTCTCTAAGTCTCCCTCAGTCATTCTTCCCTAGTAGAAGTAGCGTTTTCCATTCTAAGGCTCCTTATACACATATATTATAGGGGAGTTAGAAACATTTTTTCATTTGTTCATTTAACCTCACCCTTTACTTTTAGTTTTTTCATCTGTGCTTGCATACTTACTTTAAAATAAAATCTTAAATTCCAGTCATAAGCTTTTAAAATTGTTAATGGGCAGCATTAGTAATTTTATGATATATGTGTGTGTGTGTTTACATCAACAGTTCACCTTTTTTTAAAAATGTGCTATCACTTCTGAGTACATAATTTAGATTTGATACTAGTGTTTTATCAAACATTAAAGCTCGTGGGCTGGGAAGGTGGCTCAGTGGTAGAGCACTTGCCTTGCATGCCTGAGGCCCTGGGTTTGATTCCTCAGCACCACATAAGCAAAAAGAAAAAAGCTG
>NW_012267332.1:4194341-4240910 GCF_000151885.1 Dipodomys ordii | reverse complement strand
TTTTTTCTTTTTGCTTATGTGGTGCTGAGGAATCAAACCCAGGGCCTCAGGCATGCAAGGCAAGTGCTCTACCACTGAGCCACCTTCCCAGCCCCTAGTATAGCAAAATATCTAATGGACAGCACCTAGGCCCTTGGTTTAAGTCCTAGGACTGGCACACACACACACACACACACACACACACACACACACACACACACGTAATCCAGGATTATTATATTGATAATAGCTTAATAATTTAATTTTAATTCTGTTCTCACTGGTAGTATTTGGGACTTTATTCTTTTTTTGGGAGGGGGGATCCGGTCATGGGGCCTGAACTCTGGGTCTGAGCGCTGTCCCTCAGCTCTTCAGCTCAAGGCTAGCGCTCTACCACTTGAGCCACAGCACCACTTCCGGCTTTTTTCTTTTTAGCTTATGTGGTGCTAAGGAATCAAACCCAGGGCCTCATGCATGCAAGGCAAGCGCTCTACCACTGAGCTGCCTTCCCAGCCCTGGGACTTTATTCTTGATTTATTATTCCAGTCTTATTCAACTTTTAAGTCAGAGCATCTGAAGTCTGTGAACAATGTTGCTAACAAAACTGCTTGATGGATATCCTTTACCAGATTGCCTATTGCTCACAGTTTATTGTTGATCATTTCAGAAGATGTTTGTGAATATTAAGCTAAGGTCTGTGAACATGAAAAGATGTTGTTTTACTTTTTGTCTTTTTAGTTTTGTTGCTTTCTGTTGAACACAAGACCTTGTACATGCTAAGCAAGCACTCTACCACTGAACTACATCCCAGACTAATATATCATCTTAACAGTTTTGAGGGGTTACTGAGGTTTTAATTCAGAACTTTGCACTTGCTAAGCAGATACTCTACCACTCCAGCCATGCCCCTCAGTCCTATTGTTTTACTTTCTGATGTCTTCCAAGAATATGTGATACATATTTGTGGGACAGATGGGAAAGAAATATATTGAGACACTTGCAATTGTAATGAGACATTTTCCTTAGGATTCAAGGTAAATAGTGGGAAACTGCCTCCAAGTTGTTAAAGATAGTACCCTTGTTATAGGTGGCCCCAGAAGAATTTAAGACCAGCATCGGCCGTGTGAATGCATGTTTGAAAAAGGCTCTCCCAGTCAATGTGAAATGGCTGCTGTGTGGATGTCTCTGTTGCTGTTGCACACTGGGTTGCAGCCTGTGGCCTGTTATTTGTCTCAACAAAAGAGTGAGTATAACCATTCTATTGTATAACCATAAGAACTTATACTTACTAAATACTTACTATGTTCCAGGCGGTTTCTGTATACTTTGAATGGTTTATTTAATTCCCATATCAATGCTATCTTTATTTTAGAGTTGAAAACCAAAGGAAGACTAAGTCATTTGTCCAATCTTTATATAATTTATCACTTCATATGAGTTTCTGTCATTTTCATTAAGGGCAATGTACTTGCTATGTTTAAGTAAATGTAAATGTAAGTAGACTGCCTATTCTCTCTCTCTCTCCCTCCCTCTCTCTCTCTCTCTCTGTCTCTCTCTCTCTCTCTCTCTCTCTCTCTCTCATGGGGCTTAAACTGTGGGCCTGGGAGCTGTCCCTGAGTTCTTCAGTTCAAGGTGAGCACTCTAGCACTTAAGCCACAGCGCCACAGCGCCACTTCTGGTTTTCTGGTGGTTAATTGGAGATAAGAGACTCAGAGACTTTCCTGCCTGGGCTGGCTTTGAACCTCGATCCTCAGACCTCAACCTCCTGAGTAGCTAGGATTATAGGCATGAGCCACCAGCACCTGGCCAGACTGCTTATTCTAAAAAGAAAAAAAGAAAAGAAAAAAGAAAAACACTGAAGATATGAGTTAAAATATTTCAAAGCTATACCACTTTTTACCTAAGGAAAGACAGAAGAAAATGTAACCTACAAGTTGGGTGGGAGGAATCCTCTTTTTGAACTTGTTATAATACCATTCTAACATAGCATAGAATTAATTATGTCATGAATTTAAGACTGATGACTTAATCTTGTCTTCTTTACAACTTCATTTTTCCTAGCTGCTCACAAAGTGACTTGACTGAATCTGTTTATATATCTATAAAGGAGAGTCTGCACCAATCACAAGTCCCCTCATGCTTGTATCAAACATGGTACAGTCCATTAATGCAAATAAAAGATGGTGCTTGAACCAATCATAGGTCTTCTATTGGTTTGAAGTACCCCCTCTGAGAGAAAGTGGCAGTCACAGCAGTTGGTTTTCTGTTAAGTCAAAATGGTTTATAGGTGGCAGTTAATAATAGTTATAACAATAGTTATCCAAAAGAAAAGAAACATTCAAAGGAATATTTTATTTTTGTCTTGGGAAAGTTTTCTCCTATGGGAAAATATCTTTAAAAATTGTAATTGAAGCCATTGAGGAAAACATTGATTTTATGTAAAGTTCTTTTTCCAGTTTTACATTAATGATTTTGTTTAAAGTTTTAAATAATAATTAGTCTACAAATCATATTTAGAATTACAAGCACCTTGTAGAAGAAATAACTAATGATACTATTGACTAAGATTTTAAAAAAGTCCCAAGAAACACTCATTTTTTTCTCTCCATTTTTCCTGCCTTCTTTCATATCTACTTCAAAAAGACAACTAATAAAATATTTACAACTCTATGACTTTTTTAATGAAAAGTCAAGCACTTTATTGATTCTGTTGGTAGCCACCAGTAGGTCATAGCTTTACTTTATACAGCTTAATTTGTTGATCAAAGCACATAAACTTATTAAGTGGCTTTCTATAAATACAAAAAGCTGACAGCATAAATTTCTCTTGTCATAATCCTACTTTTAAATGTTACAATCATTAACTTCCACCCACCGCATTTTTTAACGCCTCAGTGTGAATTAATCATGTTTTGAATTTCCTATCATGTAAATACATCCAATCTGAAATACTTTAAAACAAGGTTGGGTTTTTCTGCTGCTCTTGTTATCTGGGATCTTTTTTCTTTGATGACCTATTTATGTTTTACCTCTTTCTTGGTACTTCTACACTGAGCTTGAAATAGGCCTTTTTTTTTCAATTATTTGATTTTACTATGAGTACTTCTAATAGATGATCAATGGAAATTGTAGTAATATTAATGATGTGGTCCCTTCCTATCATAGTTCCATTACTTTGGTGAATTAAGAGTTCATACTGAAGCCAGGTGCTAATGACCCACGTCTGTAATCCTAGCTACTCAGGAGGCTGATCTGAGGATCATGGTTTGAAACCAGCCTGGGCAGGAAAGTACATGAGACTCTTTTATGTGTGTGTGTGTGTGTGTGTGTGTATGCACACTCTTTTATATATACATGTATATATATAAACACATATATTTTTGTAATATTTTATTGAAGTACAGTAAAAACATCATAAAACCACCAAACATATACAATATAATGCAAGTTATTTTTAATATATTTTTATTGTAAAGATACTGTACAGAGGGTTTACAGTTACATGAGTAAGGCAATGAGTACATTTCCTATCCAGCATTGTTACCCCCTCCTTTGTTTTTCCCCTACTATCCCTTCCCTCCCCAACTCTTCCCCCCCCCACCAAAGTTGTAAAGTTCATTTTCAACATAGTGCCTTGTATATCTCATTGTTACAATGGGTCAACCTGTATCCTTATTTCAGCTTTTTGTTATTTCCCTTCCCCTCCCCAAATTATAAAAATGTGTATACAAGATGTAGGAATCAAATACACTGGAATCAAATACAGTGACAACAGGGGTTATACCATGGGGGGAAGAACATGCAAAAGAAACAAAAAAATCACATAGTATATTGAAAACAGCAGCAACAAAGATAAAACCTCTTGTGTCTCTATCTTGGGGTTCATTTCACTTAGGATCATCTTATATGGGCATATGTACATGAGACTCTTATCTCCAATTAACCACCAAAAATCTCAAAGTGGAGCTATGGATCAAGTGATAGAGTACCTTGAGCACAAAAGCTCAGGGACAGAGCCCAGACCCTGACTTCAAGCCCCAGGATGGATGAGGCTTGAGAGAGAGAGAGAGAGAGAGAGATTTTATACTGAAGTTTAAATATTAGTGTATCTTGAATAATCTTTCAGTTTTTTTAAAAAATATAACTTAGCACTGATTTTTTAAGCTGTCATTCAAGGAACCAAATCCAGCTCAAACTGTTTTAAGTGTCAGCATTTAAAAATCAGAATATTGGGGCTGGGAAGGTAGCTCAGCGGTAGAATGCATGCCTTGCAAGCATGAGGCCCTGGGTTCGATTCCTCAGCACCACATAAACAGAAAAAGCCGGAAGTGGCACTGTGGCTCAAGTGGTAGAGCGCTAGCCTTGAGCTGAAGAGCTGAGGGACAGCACCCAGGCCCAGAGTTCAGGCCCCACAACCGACAAAAAAAAAAAATCAGAATATTGAGACGGGAGGATAGCTCAGTGGTAGAGCACTTGTTTAGCATGTATACAGCCTGAAGTTTGATTCCCAGCACCACAAAAGAGTAAAATAATAAAATGTGTAAAAATAAAATGTGTGGTACCCAGCCTCTCATAAAATCTAAAGTTCTGGCAGTACTACATCCACATACCTGTCTGTCAGCAATCGGTTCCATCAGAGTGGAGGCTGCTTTTAAATAGAACACACAGTTTCTTGTTCATCACAAAACCACTCAGCATTACCTTCTTTGTCTTTCTCTGTAGGCACATTAGTTCATGGTCCCTGATTTTGTACATGCCATACTGTCAACACTGCAGTACACAATGAAAACTGAAGCACACGCTGATAATCTTGTGAAAGGCACTTAGTGTCCTCACCTATAGGGTTAGGATAATACTATTTACGTTTAAGGTGGTGGTGATGAGACTTAAGACATCTCCCTGCTTTTTTGTATACACTGGGAAATAAGTAAAATTCAGTTAAATAATCTGTATACCTCTGTTATTGCTTCCTAATCTGAGCTCCCACAAATAACTTGGCTTTGGTGGGAATTCCCATAGCAACATGCTGTATGAAATTAGGGTTGTCATTTACCTGATCTTACATCTGCCATTGAAACAGCAGTGAGACCAGGCTAAATGCCCAATCCCACCCTTAAAGCTTGAAATTAATTTTAACCTTTCTCCTTTGTACTTTAATACTTGATAAACTGAGAGGGATATTCAGAAAGAAGCTATTTTCTGTCTCACAATATGCATATGATTTTTTGGGTACAGGTACTGGGGCTTGATCTACAGGCCTCATGCTCTCACTTGGCTTTTTCTGCTCAAGGGCAGTGCTCTACTATTTGAGCCAAACCTCCACTTCCAGCTTTTTGCTGACTAATTGGTGATGAGTCTCAAATTTTCTGTCCTTGTTGGCTTCAAACCTCAATCATCAGATCTCAATTAGCCTCCTGAGTAACTAGATTACAAGTGTGAGTCACCTCTATCCAGCTATGAATATGATTTTGTTTTAGGGGAGAAACCTTTTTAATTCACTGTCGTATTTGGTTCCAGGTTTTTGTGTATCTAATTTAAAAAGGATAGAAACAAGAGCTCCATCCATACATTATGTCACATGGTAAAGAAAATCAGTCTATAAAATGAGAGACAGTCCTGCTGAGTCTTAACACAAATTACATGTAGTCTCCATTTAGACCATTGATGTATTCTTTTCAAGAAGTAGACAGTCTGTGTGCCTAGACAAAGACAATTACAACTTGATCATAGCCTGCCTTTCCCGCACTGTCTTTGAACCTTTTGAGGCTTTTTGTTTGGGGTGTGTGTGCATGTGTGCACGTGTGCGTGCATGCACATGCCTATACTGGGCTTGAACTCAGGGCCTGTGTACTGTCCTTGAGCTTTTTGCTCAAGTTGACTGGTGCTCTACCACTTGAGCCACAGCTCTACTTCTGGCCTCTGTGATAGTTAACTGGAAGGTAAGTTTCACTGACTCTCCTCCCAAGGATAGCTTCAAACCATGATTCTCAGCTCTCAGCCTCCTGAGCAGCTAGATTGCAGGAGTGAACCACTGGCACCTGGTTAAACCTTTTAAGTTGTAAGGAACTTTAATCATTAGCCTATAGTCATATATAAGAAAATGATGGTGATCTAAGGATCAAGGTTCAAAGCCATTCTAGGCAGAGAAGTCCATGAGACTGTTATCTCCAATTTACCACCAAAGAACCAGAAATGGAGATGTGACTCAAGGGGTAGAACTCCAGCACTAATAGAAAAAGTTAATAAGACAGTGCCCAGGCCCTGAGTTCAAGCCCCAATACAGACAAACAGACACATGTACACACATGCATGCACACACAAGATTAGTAGTCATATATACTAGTTAAATTATCTGTTCTTGGGATTTTTTTTCTCGGTAGATTTTGATTACTCATTCAGCACAATTACAAGTTTATTCAGATTTTCTATTTCTGCTTGAGTTGGTCCTAAGAATATGTCCATTTTGTCTAGATTGTCTAGTTTGTCAATCTACAGTTGTTCTTATTAGTCTCTTACAACTTTTTTCTGTAAAATTGATAGTCATGTTTCTGATTTTAGTAATTTGAATCTTCTTTTTTTCCTTTTTTCCTTTTTCCTTCTTTCTTAATCCATGTAAAAGGTTTGTTAATTTGGGCAGTCTTTCCAAAGAAATAACTTTTTTTGGTTTTATTGGGGTTTGAACTCTGGTGTCCTTATGCATTCTGGAGAGCTACTCTACCACTTGAACAATGGTCCTAACCCCTGTTTTTGTATTCTTTTTCACCACTCTTTTGGGGAGGTTTTCTTTCTTCAATTAACTTTAGGTTTAATTTGTTCCTTTTTGGTAGCTCTTTAAGGCATGAAATTCCATTTTTGATTTAAGATTTTTTAGTGTAAGCACTGTAGCTCTTAATTTCCTTCTAAATACTGCTTTAGTTACACCCCATTAAGTTTTGGTATATTTTGTTGTTGTGTTCATTGATTACAGTATTTTCTTCTTTGGTTCACATTATTTCAAAGTGAATGTTCCAGTTTTCTTCTCTTATGATTTCTAGCCTTATTCCCTTATTATTGGGAAAGATACTTTGGATTACTTTAATCATTTTAGGTTTATTGAGGCTTATTTTGTGACATAGCACATGGTCCGTTCAGAAAACTGTCCCATATCCACCTGATAATTTTTCACTGCTTTGCTGTAGGTGGAATGGGCTATATGTCCATTCTAAGTGGTTGCTACCATTCAGGTTCTGGGTTTCTTTATTGATATTCTGTATAGTTGTTTTATCCATTATTGAAAGTGGAATTTTGAAATCTCTATTATTATACAACTATATTTTCCCCTCAATTTTCTTTTTTCACATATTTTGTGGATCTGGGACTTGTTGCATGTGTGTTTAATATTATTTCTTCCTCATTGCTTTGGCCTTTTATCAGTATATGCTTTTATAAACTGCATGTTTATGTTCCCCATATTTATGTATTGAAACCCTAGTTCCCAATGTGAAGGTGTTAAAGGTAGGGCATTTGGGAGGTGATTATGCTTAAATAAATTCATGAGAGCTGAGTCTTTATGATGAGATGAATGCCTTTATGAGAAAAGTTTCCCTCTTCTCCTTCATCCTTCCCCTCTCCTCATCACTATTTTTTTATATCTCCCTGCTATGTGATGATAAAACAAGAAGGCAGCTGTCTATAAACCAGGATAAGGCTCCTCACCATGTTGATGCTCTCATTTTAGGTTTTCCAGTCTACAATATTTTTATAGTTATCTGATCAGACTAGTGTTTGTGTGTGCGTGTGTGTACCCACAATTGCGTGCATAAATGTGTGTCCCTCTTGCTTTTTTTTGTTGGTGTTTGGGGGATAGTTTTGTTTTTGCTTTTTTTTTTTTTAGTATCTGGGGTTTTTAACTCAAAGCTTCACACATCCTAATCAAGTATTTTACCACTTTGGCCATACCTCTAGCCTTTTTGCTTTAGGGTTTGCTATAGGGTCTCACACTTTTTTTTCTTTTTTTGCCAAGGGCCAGCCTTAGACCCTGATCCTCCAACCTATACCTCCCAAGTAGTTGAAATGGAGTCTTGCCAACTTTTTTTAAAATTAGACTGGCCTTGAACCCTGACTTTTTTAACTGTACCTCCCAATTAGCTAGGATTACAGGTATGATCCATTGTGCCTAGACTCTCTTTTTCACTTATATATTGGTTTTTTCACTGTAAAGTTTTTTAAGTAGACTTTCAGTCTGTTTTGTCTGATAACCACCAAAGCTCTATTTTTTTGTTCCTATTTGTATGGAGTGTCTTGTTCTGTCTTTTCACTATTTGTGTGTCTATATTTTAGTCTCATGTGGACAACATGTAGCCACTTTATGGTTCCCATCCATTCTACAGACCTCTAATTTCTAATTGAGAATTGTATCTAATTTACATCTGAAATTATTAATGATAATATATTACTTGGCTAATGTTTCTGTACCAAAGTACCATCAACTAGGTGCTTAAACTGCAGAAATATATTTTTTCACTGTTTTGGAGGCTAGAAGTCCAAGATCAAGGTACCTCCAGGGAGCTGTTTTTTTCTGCATCTTTTGGTTTGTAGCTGGCCTTCTCCCTGCATCTTCATACCATCTTTCCTCTGTACGTGTCTGTATCTTAATTAATGTTCTCTTCTTAAAATAATACCATTCATTAGATGAGGGAATACTCAAAAGATCTTATTTTAATTTAATTGACTTCCTAAGTACTCTATTTCCAAAAACCATATTCTGAGGTATAGAGGTTGAATATTCAATGTATGAATTTTGAGGAAATTTAATTCAGCCAATTTACTTCTTTGGTTTTCCTATTTGTTTTCTTTGGGAAGGGGCAGCCAATACTGGGGCTTCTTAGCTGGCACTCTACCACTTGAGCCACACCTCCACTTTCAGCTTTTTGCTGATTAATTGGAGATAAGAGTCTCCTGTAGTTTCCTACCAAGGCTGGCTTTGAATCTTGATCCTGAAATCTCAACGTCCTGAGTAGCTAGGATTACAGGTGTGAGTACCCGACCTTGTCTTCTGTCATAGCTTTATTGCACCCTAGTGCCTCCATTATTGCCTTATTTTGTGTTTCTCTGGTCTTGTACTACAGCATGGACCTTCTCATTTCCTTTTTGTGTATTTTTTTGTTATTCTTTCATTTGTTACAATTAATCCAAACTTTACAACACATGAATTTGAATTACTACTAGTTTAGCTTCAATAGTATATAAACTCACTAGTATCTCTTTTCCTCCCTGTTTTTATTCTTACAGATTATTTCTTAACTTATCATGGGCCCATTAACATAAGTATGTACCTTTATTTTTGCTTTGTCTTTTAAGTCATGTAGGAAGAAAAAAGAAGTTCCCATACAAAAATGCTACCATACTGGCTTTTCATAGATTCATATACTTTTGCCAGTGTTATTTACTTCATAACACAACTGAAGTTACTGTATAGTGTCTTTCATTTTAGCCTGCAAGACTCCATTGAGAATTTCTCTTTTTTTTTTTTTGCCAGTCCTGGGCTTGAACTCAGGCCCTGGGCACTGTCCCTGAGCTTCTTTGCTCAAGGCTGGCACTCTACCACTTGAGCCACAGTGCCACTTCTGGCCTTTTCTGTTTATGTGATACTGAGGAATCGAACCCTGGGCTTCATGCATGCTAGGCAAACACTCTACCACTAAGCCAAATTCCCAGTCCTCCATTTAGAATTTCTTACAGGCAGTTCTAATAGCAATAAACTCCTTCAGTCTTTTTTTTTTTAGGGATTTCTTTTTCTCCTTTTTTCAAAGGATAATTTTGCTAGATACAGAGTTCTTGGTTCACAAGTTTTCTTTCCACACTTTAAAATATGTCATCTCACTGCCTGGGACCTTTATGATTTCTAATATGAAATTAGATGGTAGTCTTACCAAGGATCCCTTATAACAAATTGCTTCTCTCTTACTACTTTCAGGACTCTTTACTATGCCAGTATTCTGGGGTTTGAAATCAGAGCCTTGCATTTGCTTAGCTTGCTTGCTCAGCTTGCTTGCTCTACTGGTGCTCCACGTCCAACCTGGGTTTTTTGTGGTTATTTTTGAAGACAGGCTTTGCTGCCTAGGCTGGCTTCGAACTGCAATCCTGATCTTAGCCTCCTGAGTATCTTGGATTACAGACAGACCTGAGCTACCAGCATCTGCCTTGTTTTTGAGTTTTAATAGTCCCATTATACTTTGTCTTCATAAGGCTCACTTTAAGTTTATCCTATTTGGAATTCACTAGGCTTCTTTGAATTTTCTTCTTAGATCAGTGCAAATTCAAATTAATGTCCAATATCACTTGGTTTCAGTCTGCAAAGCTTCCTTTAATGTCTCTCCTAAGGTAGGCCTGCAGAAAATATATAATGTCAGATTTTATATAAGAATGTTTTGGTTTCAACATTTTGTATAATTTTAATAGATGTCTTTTTCTCACAGTTTGAAGAGTTTATTTGTTTTTGTTGGTGATGGTGATTGTGGGACTTGAACTTAATGCCTAAGTACTGTCTCTGAGCTTTTTCACTCAAGGCTAGCACTCTATCACTTTAAGCCACAGCACCTCTTTTGTTTTTCTGGTGGTTAATTGGAGGTAAAAGTCTCAAGGACTTTCCTGCCTGAACTGGCTTCGAACCTTGATCTTCAGATCTCAGCCTCCTGAGTAGTTAGGATTACAAGCCTGAGCTACCAGCACATATCAAAGAGTTTATTTAGTAGGGAGAAAGTAAAAGCCACTCAGAAGAATGAGCAATAGGACCCGGAAACCAGTTGTCCCTAGTTAATAGAGTTCTTAAACAATTTTAAGTTTAAAGAATAAAGTGAGAAAAAGTACAGAGATTTCCCATAAGTCTCTATTGCTCAATGCCAGTCTCCCCTATATTTGCACTTTGCATTGTTGTTACAGCTGATGAGCCAATATTGATACATTATAAATAGCTGAGTTCATGGTTTATATTAGAATTAATTCTTTGTCAACTATTTTAGTATTTAGCATCATACAGATTAGTAGTTTCATTGCCCTAAAAATCCACTATACTGCAACTATTTATCTCATCTCACCTACCTCCAAATCTCAAATTATAGCTGAATTTTTTGTCTCTGTAGTTTTGCTTCCTCTAAAATACCATATAATTATTATTAATATTTTTTGCCAGTCCTGGGGATTGAACTCAGAGCCAGGGTGCTGTCTCCGAGCCTCTTTGTGCTCAAAGCTAGTGCTCTACCACTTGAGCCACAGCACCACTTCCAGCTTTTTCTGAGTTTATCAGAGGTAAGAGTCCTGGGGCTGGTTTTGAAATGCCATACTCAGCTCTCAGCCTCCTGAGCGGTAAGAATTACAGGTGTGAGCTAGTGACACCTGGCTATAATAATTATTATTATACAAGCAGTCTTTTCATATTCTTTCACTTACCAATATTTATTTGAAGAACCTTCTTTACCTTGTCTGATTTTGTAGCTCATTTCTTTTTAGCATAGAATGCAATTGTTTGGATATACCATTTTTTCTTTATTCACCACATTGAAGGACATATCATTTGCCTCCAAGATTTGGCAATCATAAAAAAGATGATCAGCAGAAAATTTCAACCCATTTGGGTGAATAGCAAGAAGTGTGACTGCTGGGTCATAATGGGAAGAGAATGCTTAGTTTTGTGAGAAATTGCCAAGTAGCTTTCCACTGTAGCTTTACAATTTTGCATTCTTGTCAGCAATGAATAAGGGTAATACTGCTGTTTGGCCACTGGTAGCTTTCGCCTATAATCCTACTCAGAAGACTGAGATCTGAGGATCAAGTTTCAAAGCCTGGGCAAGAAAAGTCTGTGAGACTCTTACCTCCAATCAAACACTAAAATGCTAGAAATGGAAGCCTTAGTTCAAATGGTAGAGTGCCAGCCTTTAGCAAAAATGCCAACAGACAGTGCCCAGGCCCTGAGTTCAAGCCCCAGTACCAGCAGTTCAACATCATCACCAGCATTGGTGTTGTCAGTGGGTTTTTTCATTTCTACCATGTAGTTTACCTCACTAATGTATCATTTCCAATTTTTCACTTACGATATTGAATAGCTTTGTATAGGCTTATTCACTGTTTATACATTATTCTTTCATTTCTACTGAACTTATGCTCTTTTCTTACTACTTTCAGAAGAAAAAGAAGGCTGTGTGTACTCCAGAGTACCCTCACCCACCTATTTCTAGAGGAGGGCTTAACAGGGAAGAAACTGAATCTCCTATGACCACTTTTAAATTATGCCATTTCTTTTATTACTGTTGATTTTTTCTTCTTCTTTTTTTTTTTTTTTGGTCGTGGGGCTTGAACTCTGGACCTGGTCACTGTCCCTCAGCTCTTCAGCTCAAGGCTAGCGCTCTACCACTTGAGCCACAGTGCCACTTCTGGTTTTCTTGTGGTTTATTGGAGATAAGAGTCTCACAGACTTTCCTGCCCAGGCTGGCTTTGAACCTCTGTCCTCAGATCTCAGCCTCCTGCATAGCTATGATTACAGGTGTGAGGCACCAGCGCCTAGTTTATTACTGTTGAATTTTTTAACATATTCGTATACCATGGATGCAGTACATATGTTTCGCAAATAATTTCACCAAGTCTGTTGCATGTCTTTTTATTCTTTTGTAGAACAGAAATCATTCATTTTATTGACTTCAAACTTAAACCATTTTTATGCATCATGCTTTTTGGCATTGTACCTAAGAATTCATTGCCAAACCCAAAGTCACCTATATTTCATTTGATGCTATATTGTAGAAGTTTTATAGTTTTTCATTTTATATTGAAGTCTGTGATCCATATTGAGTCATTTTCTCTAAAAGGTATAAAGACTTTAGATGCGTTTTTGTGCATGTGAATGTACTTGTACCAACACCACTTGCTGAAAAGACTGTCCTTTCACCACTAAATTGTATTTGACCATTTGTCAAAATTCAGGTGTCTGGGCTGGGAAGGTGGCTCAGTGGTAGAGTGCCTGCCTTGCATGCATGAGGCCCTGGGTTCAATTCCTTAGTACCATATAAGCAGAAAAAGCCAGAAGTGGGGCTGAGGCTCAAGCAGTAGAGCGCTAGCCTTGAGCTGAAGAGCTGAGGGACAGCGCCCAGGCCCAGAGTTCAGGCCCTACAACTGACAGAAAAAAAATCAGGTGTCTATATTTCTGTAGATGTATTTCTGGCCTGTCTGTTTTGTCATACTGATCACTAAATCAGTGCTTTTCCATACATCAGTCGCATGCTGCCTTGATTACTATATGTTTACAAGTCCTGAGGTCAGCTCCGTCTGTCCTTTGACTTTATGCCAGTTCTGGAGGTTGAACTCAGGGCCTGCTGCCCTTCTAGTTTGTTGTTGTTGTTGTTGTTGTTGTTTTGTCAGTCATGGGGCTTGAACTCTGGTCCTGGGTGTTCCAATTTTTCACTCAAGGCTGGCACTATATCACTTGAGCCATACCTCCACTTCTTGTCCTCTGACTTGGTTCCCCCTAAGTACCCTGTTGACTATTCTGGGTCTTTTACCTTTCCATGTAAACTTTAGGATCAGTTTGGTAATACATGCTAAATTGCCGAGATTTTAATTGTGATTACATTGAATCTATAGATTAAGTTAGGAATATCAGGTACCTTGACATACTGAGTTTTCACCATATTCATGACATGTCTGTCTACTTATTTAGAACTTTCCTTCATCAGAATTGTGTGATTTTCCTCAGAAACCTTTCTCCAAAATACATATGTTTACTCTGAACACCTTTGTGATAGTATTACTTTATTGTTACATTCGTTTATTCTTTCTTTACAACTCAGTTTTGTTCCCCTGGGCTTTCAGCAATTCAGTACCCAAGTCCAGGTTTATATGGAGTTACCTTCTACAATTTGCTGTAGTAGGTTGTGTTTCTCCATATCTGCCTATGTCTTCAATATTTGAGGTACATGTATGCACCATGATCTCACTTCTTAGACACATGTTACAGGAATTATTGATTCTCCAATTTATCCTGTCTTTTCCTTATTGTGTGGCCACGATAGATTAATCAAGGCTGGCCATCTGTACCTGGAGTTACACCTCCACTTCTCAGGCTTTTGAGAGATGTCTCCAGGAACATTTTTTCCCCAAGCTGATCATGTTCATCAGATCCCAACCTCCTGAGTAGCTAGGATTACAGGAGGGAGACACCAACACCTGGCTAGATATTTTGTTTCCTCACTTTCAATTTCTAATCCTATTGTCTCTGTCACCCATTTTGTTTGTTTTAGGTTTGTGGTTTTAAGTTTAGGGGTTTTGAAGTTAGTTTTATTCATAGAAGGGGATTTGATTATGACATTTCCATACATATATGCAATGTTTCCCACTCAACACCATCCCCTGTTATCACTGTTCTTCATCCCCCCTCTCCCTTCTTAAAACAGTTTTAACAGATCTTATTGTTATATTTTCAATCAAATAAAGTATTTTGGTTATATTCACCCCTACTCGTCCTCATCTCCATCTGATACCTGTCTTCCCCCCTAAAACAGAGTATGGCTGTTTGAAATTACATCAAATTCATCTTTGCTTTTTGGTTTTTTTTTTTTTGGCAGAACTGAGGTTTAAACTCAAAGCTTCAAACTTGGTAGGCAGGTATTATAGCACCGAGGCACCCCTTTGCTTTAGTTGTTCCTGGTTCCTAAACCTCTGTTACAAATTGTTACCATCGAGTTTTAATGTTTTACAGTTCAGAGCTTTCATTTGAGAGATTCATTTTTCCATAATCCAGTTCCTCTTACTTTTTGTCAATTGATCAAATTCTTTCTTGGTTTCCAGGATAGTAACTCAATTTTAAAGTTTGAATTTTGCTCAGATATATACAGAATTTACCCTTTTGATCATTTCAAGTGTTAAAGTTCAGTAGCCTTAATATATTCCCACTTAATATATTCCATTACCACTTTTTTCAAAATCTTTTCATTAGTCCATAAAGAAATCTTATCACCGCTAAGTAATAACTTCCCATTTGCTCTTCCTTTAGATTCTAACTATCTCTGACCTATTTTCTGTCTCTACATATTTTCTTATTTCATTTACTAAATTTTGTTCCCATCTACAGCTGAATTACAATCTGTTTTATTTATGTACCACATATTGTTTATTCGTTCATCTTTTAGACATTTGAGTTGCTTCTACCTTTGGGCTACTATGAATTATGCTTCAACAAGCATTGCTGTACTGGAAGTGGCGCTGTGGCTCAACTTCTAGCCTTGAACTGAAGAGTTGAGGGGCAGCGCCCATGCCCATGCCCAAGCCCCATGACTGACCTGTTTTCAGTTTGTCCCAAGTATTATCTAGAAGTTTAATGGCTGGGTTGTATTAGCCATTGTTTTAGCATTTTCAGGAACCACCAAAATGTTCCATAGTAGCTGCAACATTTTATAGTCCTACAACAATGCGCAAGAGTCCCTGAGTTTCCTGATCCTCACCAACATTTATTTACCATTTTATTGATAATATGATAATAACAATAAATATATTATATGATACTTACATATTATATTTATATATTTATGTGTATATTTATATGAAAATATGATAATATAATAAATATGAAATAGTGTCTCCTTATGGTTTTGGTTTTCATTTGCATAATAAATTGTGAGCATTTCTACTTATTGGCCATGTGTTTATCTTTGTGTTTATTTGTTTTTGGCATGTTATTGCTAAGCCATGCCTTCAGCCCTTATGTATTGGTTGTGGGGCTTGAACTCAGGGTCTGGGCACTGTCCCTGAGCTCTTCTGCACAAGGCTAGTGCCACAGTGCCACTTCCAGCTTTGTTGAATAGGTTATTGGTGATAAGAGTCACACAGACTTTTTTGCCCAGGCTGGCTTTAAACCACCATCCTCAGATCTCAGCCTCCTGAGGAGCAAGGATTACAGGCATGAGCCACCAGGACCCAGCTGCCTTTAACCCTTATATGTCTTTTTCGAATAAATGTCTGTTCAGATCCTTTATGCATTTTGTTACTACATAGTTTTTTGTTCTTGAGTTGTGGGTGTTTTTATATATTCTTTTTTTTATTGTGAAAATACTGAGTTTTTTCTTATTGTTAATCACTTGTCAGATAAGTGATTTATAAGAATTTCCTCCAATTGTGTGGTTTATCTCTTCACTCTCTTAAAAATATCACTTAATACACAATTTGTTAGTTTTGATTTGTTGGTTTCCTTTTACTTTTCAAAAAAACACCAATTCTTAGTTCTGTTGTTCTTTTCTGTTCTTTTCCAGCGTCTCACTTATTTCTACTCTGATTTTTATTTCCTTTCTTCTACAAAAGTTGAGCTTAGTTTGTTCTTTTTCTAGTTCTTTGAAATAAAACATTATTTGAGTGTTTTCTCTTTTTTTCAATGTACACTTTTTTCTGTAAATTTCCCTCTTGGCCCTCCCCCATGGTATAACCCCTGTTTTCACTGTATTTGATGTTGGTATAATTTGTGGAGGGGAAGGGAAAAAACAAATCATTTAAATAGGGATACAGGTGGTCCCACTACAACAATGAGATGTACAAGTCGTTATATCGAAAAACGAACTTTACAACTTTGGTGGGGGGGGTGGGGGGAGGATTGGGTGTTATGTCGAAAAATGAACTTTACAACTTGGCCGGGGGGGGGGCGCCAAGTGGGGGGAAGGATGGGCAGGGATGGGAAGGGGAAACAGGAGGAGGCTACAATGCTTGATAAGAAATGTACTCATTACCTTGCTCATGTAATTGTAACCCCTCTGTACAGTACTTTCACAATAAAAAAAATTCCCTCTTGGACTGCTTTTGCTTCATCTCATTCGTTTTTGTGTGTTGTGTTTCCATTTTCATTTCTCTCAAGGTATTTGTTACTTCCCTTTTATTCTCTTCTTTATTGTCCTTTGCCCTATTGGCTGTCTAGGACCACACTGTCTAATTTTCACATACTTGTGAATTTTCCAAGATTTCTTGTGCTATTGACTTCTCACTTCATTCTGTTGTTATTGGAAAAGACAGTCACTATAATTTCAGTCTTCTTTTTTGGGGGGGTGGTCCTGGGGCTTGAACTCAGGACCTGGGGACTATCTCTGAGCTTCTTTTGCTTAAGGCTAGCACTCTTCCACTTGAGCCACAGCACCACTTCTGGCTTTTTATTTTTATGTGGTACTGAGGAATCAAACCCAGGGCTTCATGCAAGCTAGGCAAGCACTCTACCACTAAGCCCAATTTCAGTATGCTTAATTTTATTTGTTTGTTTGTTTAATTTATTGTCAGTCATGGGGCTTGAACTCTGGGTTTGGGCACTGTCCCTGTGCTCTTCAGCTCAAGGTGAACACTCTACCACTTGAGCCACAGCACCACTTCCAGTTTTTTGAGTGGTTCATTGGAGATCAGAGTCTCACAGACTTTCCTGCCCCAGCTGGCTTTGAACCGCGATCCTCAGATCTCAGCCTCCTGAGTAGCTAAGATTACAGGTGTGAGCCACCAGCACCCGGCTTTTGTTCTTAATTTTTAAGACTTGTTTTGTGACCTACTATATGATCTGCCCTAGAGAATACTCCCAAAGTATTGCCATCTTAATATGAAATCGTCTGATTCATGAAAGTAGGACTCCCCCCACCTCCATTTGTTTACTTCTTTAGCTTTAATCCTTGTTTTATTTTTGTGGTACTGGGGATTAAATCCAGTACCTTATCCATTCTAAGCAAGTATTATACCACTGAGTTACATCCCCAGCCTCTTACTGCTGTTTTATTCTGCTATAAGATTATTTCATAAAACTTAGTGGTACATAATAATGCCCATATATTATTTTATAGTCCAAACTCTAGGCACAACCTATTCAACTAGATTCTCTTATTAATAGTATCAGTGGCCAAAGTCAAGATGCTGGGAGGCTCTATTCCTCAGTGGACTAATTTGCTTCCAATCCCATTCAGGGTTGGGCAAAATTCACTTCCTTCTTACACATCTTATGTTGCCTTTTCCATCTTAAAGCCAGCAATGGTCAGTTGGATGCCTCTTGTAATTAAAATATTTCCCTCTTTACTGGGTGCCGGTGGCACATGCCTATAATCCTAGCTACTCAGGAGGCTGAGATCTGAGGATCGTGGTTCAAAGCCAGCCCAGGCAGGAAAGTCTGTGAGACACTTATCTACAATAAACCACTCAGAAAACCAGAAGTGGCACTGTGGCTCAAGACATAGAGCGCTAGCCTTGAGCTGAAGAGCTGAGGGACAGCACCCAGGTCCAGAGTTCAGGCCCCACTACCAACAGAAAAAAAAAATCTTTCCTTCTCCTAGCCAGGAAAATTTCTCTGCTTGTGTGATTTCATTGATTTTTCCCAAGTAATCCTGGATTATCTCTCTATTTGAATGCCAGTTGATCAGTAACTTTAATTACATCTGTACAATTCTTTTTGTAATGTAACACGTAAAATACATAGTCACAGGTGTAATGCCAAGTGCTGAAGATTATAAGAGCAAGAATTGTACCTCCCACAATTTTATATCCTGCAAACCTGGTTGAACTACTTAGTTTACAAACCGTATATTAAGTGGTGTTTTCAGAGAGTGAAAAGATAAACCACAGAATAGGAGGAAATACTTGCAAGTCATATATCCGATAAGGGATCAACAAGTATTTTAGTGGTTTCCTTTAGGGTTATCTAATTGCTCTAGCTATAACTGCTAATACAATGTTGAAAACACAGTGAGAGGAAACCACCCTAAGTTCCTAATTTGGGGGGTAAAAGATAATGTCACCATAAAGCATGGTGATAGTTCTAGGCTTTCCATAGATGTCCTTTCTCAAGCTGAGAGAGGTCACATCTAGTCCTAGTTTCTTAGGGTTTTGTCATGAATGGATATTGGAGTTTATCCATTATTCATAATTATATGAGCACAGTATTTTTGCTTCTTTTGTTAAGTTTCTATTTCTAAGTATTATTTTTTATTTTTTATGCTATTGTAAATGATGAGGTTTATTGATTAATTGTGGGGGGAATGTTAGTCATCTGGAGCTGAGTGTGATGTTTCAAGCTTGTAATCCCAGTACTGAAGAGGCTGAGGCAAGAGAATTATGAGTTCAAGACCAGCCTGGGCTACATAGCAATTTCCAGGCCAGCTTAGACTACATAGTGAGACCTTGTATCAAAAAAGGTAAACGTGGTTTTTTTCCTTTATTCTATTAATTTAATGTGTTATATGAGTTTGTTTTTGTGTTGCCAGAACTCAATTTGAATGTGATTCCGTTTGATAATGTAGTTGAGAATATTTTGTTTGTATCAATTAGGGATATTGATCTGTGGCTCTGTGTACATATGTGACGTCTTTGAGTTTATAGGGTGAACTGGAAGTATTCCTTCTATTTTCTGAAAGAATTTGTGAAAGACTTGTATTACTTCCTAAAATGTTTGGAAGAATTCATGATTGAAGCCTTCTGATCCTGTGTGTGTGTGTGTGTGATTTTTTTTCTTTGTTTAAGTTAGCTTATATTAGTTATACAGGGAGGATCTTATTGTTACATCTCCATACATGTTTACACTATATTCCAATCAATCTCACCCACTCTCTCATACTTCCTGTTCTTTTCCCCCTAAACACCCCAGCAGGTTTCCTTCTGTTTTCATAGTTGAGAATTATCTGTTTTGACAGTATTCCGCCTCCTTTATTCTTCCTGAAAGATTTTTTAATTACTGATTCAGTCTCTATTTGTTATTCACCTGATTTTATCTAGATTCTATCAAATGTAATGACACCATAATACACTCTAACATTTTTGCTGACCTAGCCAATTGTAAATAGTTAGAAGTCATTTAGAATTCAGTTGCCATAGATTGTTAACTTGCACAGTTCAACAGGTAGGATAGCTTCTTGTGTTGGCACTTTAGAAATCAGTTCAGAGATAGTCTGCCTTGTAAATCCTTTGGTTGTAAAGAGTAATTTTCAAAGTTAACAGTGCCTACCAGCAGAGTTTTTAAAATAAAAAACCATATACAACTCTATCAATAATAATTAAAATGCCTAGTAATCTTTTAATCCTTTCAAAGGCTTTGCAAACTCTTTTTATTCACTACAAAATATGTGCAATCAGAATGGAGAAACCCTGCTTTTGTCCCTGTTTGCTACATTGCTCTTTCTCTTCTTTATATTTTTCTTTCTAAATGTATGTCTTTCTACGGGGTGTTCCTAATATGTTATTTTTTGTGGAAAATTCTGGCTAGTATTACTCAGCCTGTTGGCCTTAACTGACTGCTGTATCTGCCAGGTGTTACACATTAGGAGTCTGATTGGGAAACTTTGTGTGAGGAATCAGATTAGCTTTGCATATTAGATGTTTATTAAAAACTAATCCTAGCTAGATGCTGGTGGCTCATGCTTGTAACTATAGCTACTCAAGAGGCTGAGAACTGAGGATCTTTGCTCAAAGCCAGCCCTGGCAAGAAAATCAGAGAGACTCCTATCACCCATTAACTACCAAAATAAGCCAGAAGTAAAGCTGTGGCTCAAATAGTAGAGCACTAGCCTTGAGCACAAAAGTTCAGAGACAGCCTCAAAACCAGCACACACACACACACACACACACACACACACCCTGAATCCTGTAAAGGTATATGAAAATCTAGGTTTGTAGATACTACTGTTTCAAGAAAGCAGTATTGATAATGTTTTCATAAATAATGAAATGAAAAGTCAAGTCAATGGCTACATAACACAGAGCAATTAGTACATATTTCATTTTGAAAAACAAAAGGATGAGGTATTATTATAACTCTATAGTAATTATCTAAAATATTCCTTTTCTTTGGGCAATTTCAGTCAGATCTTTTGCTTTTTTCTGATTTCTAACAGGAAAACAACAGGAGAACTTAACTAAATCTTATAAGTAAGCAGAAAAATATAGATACATGCAGTTTATAATGTTTTTCAGTTCACTTTATAACAGTCTTGATCCTTTTCCTTAGACTAGAAGATCAATTCAGAAGCTACTAGAATGGGAAAATAACAGATTATATCATAAGGTAAGAAAATTCAAGCAAATAAATTACTGTATTAAACAGGAGTTTTTCAGACCATAAAGAAATGGATTAGAGAATTCATACTCAATTTTTAAAATATATATATATACATATACTTTATGAAGTATTATAGGTGTGTTTTGTTTCTTATACCAAGATTGTTTTCCATGACTTATTCAAATGCTCACGTTGTAGTAAGTTTAAACAGATATAAGAAGTCTTAATGAAACTCTGCTTTCTTAGCTTGCTTTGCACTGGAAGTTGACTAAAAGGAAATGTGAAACGAGCAATATGATGGAGTATGTAAGTATGAAGTTGTTTTAATTACATTTTTTGGGTTTCATCCTAAATGTAACATTTTACGGTGCTTAGCATCTGTCAACCATTCTTTCTGCCTTTTTTCTTCTCAGCTTGAACTTTTATCAGTTGGAATGTAGACATTTCCTTTCCTTTAGATTTGTAGCCAAACTAAAATATATTGAAAGCTGAGATTTAGATCTTAGAAAGGTTTAGGCAAGTATTCCCAAATGAAAACATTGTACAACTCTGATTTCTTTTAACATATACACAAACCTTAACACATGATAGTGAGAACAGCTGCTGTGGTAAAAAAAAAAATTCTAAATTTGAAATCTTGTCAAAACTTACATAAAGTTGGAATTGACTTCAGAATTCTGAGTTCATACTTTGGGCTGTTTTATCTTGGCTGACATTTAACTTGCAGTGAAAGAAAGATGGATTTTAATATAGCCTCAGTGTTTCTACTGAAAGCTATGCAATCTTTTTTTCTTTTTTTTGGGGGGGAGGGGCGGTCAGGTCGTGGGGCCTGAACTCTGGGCCTGGACGCTGTCCCTCAGCTCTTCAGCTCAAGGCTAGCGCTCTACCACTTGAGGCACAGCGCCACTTCCAGCTTTTTTCTTTTTGCTTATGTGGTGCTGAGGAATCGAACCCAGGGCCTCAGGCATGTAAGGCAAGCGCTCTACCACTGAGCCACCTTCCCAGCCCCAAGCTATGCAATCTTAATCATGGAATATAAATGCACATAGAACTGGTGGGCACTGGTGGCTCATGTCTGTAATCCTAGCTACTCAGGAAGCTGAGATATGAGAGTTGAGGTTCAAAGCTAGCCCAGACAGACAAATACAAGACTATTATCTCCATTTAGCCATCAAAAAGCCAGAAGTGGAGGTATTGCTCAAGTGGTAGACAGCACCAGGTATGAAAGGAAAAAAAAAAACAAGCAAGAGTGTAAAGCCTTGAGTTTAAGCCCGAGTTACTAGCACATGCACACATACAAGAAATTCCCATAGGGGCTGGGAAGGTGGCTCAGTGGTAGAATGCTTGCCTTGCATGCATGAGGCCCTGGGTTCGATTCCTCAGCACCACATAAGCAAAAAGAAAAAAGCCAGAAGTGGTGCTGTGGCTCAAGTGGTAGAGCACTAGCCCTGAGCTGAAGAGCTGAGGGACAGTGCCCAGGACCAGAGTTCAGGCCCCACAACCGGACCCCCCCAAAAAAAAAACAAAAACAAGAAATTCCCATAGAACCAATGTGATCTATTCCATAGTATTAGCTTTTGAAGGAATATTAAACCAAGCCAGGTGCTGGAGGCCAATACCTGTAATCCTAGCTATGCAGGAGACTGAGATTTGAGAATCATAGTTTGAAGCCAGCCTGGGCAGCAAAGTCCAAGCAACTCTTAATTTCCAATTAACCACCAAAAAGCCAGAAATAGCGTGGCTCAAGTGGCAGAGCACTAGCCTTGAACAAAAAACTTAGGGACAGCACCCAGGTTGAGTTCAAGCACCAAGACCATCATGAAAAATAATACTGAACTACCCAAGATACAAGGTGCTGATACATGGTATATATTTGATAATAAATACCCCATCCACATCTCTAAATGATTATTATGGTATCTCTCACACTGAATAGTTGTAGGAGAAATGACACATCTAAATTCTATTATAGATAAAACACTTAAAATAGCTGAGGTTTTTATTATTATATCCATCAGCCTTTTTGCAATTAAATTGATTTGGCCAATCCATTTTTCATGAATGACTTATAAAACATAGTAATCCTCAACTAATATCAGCATCTGGGATTGAAAAATATAAAAGCATAATATACAGAGGGTTTTTTTCTAATCTGTGTAATATAGTTTCAATTATCTTCCCCTTTGCAAATACAAAAGGTTAGGGGAGGACATGAAAATTCATAGAGTTTGCTCTTCTCGCCTTAACTCACTAACAATTGTAAATCAAGTAATAACAACTCTTAGCTACAAAAATGAGATTTGTTTGCCAGTAAAAAATGGCAGTAGAACAGGTTGACCCACTGTAACAATGAGATGTACAAGGCACTATGTTGAAAATGAACTTTACAACTTTGGGGGGCAGGTAGGGGAGGGAGGAGTTGGGGAGGTGGGGATGGAAGAGATGGAAGGGGAAAAACAAAGGAGGGGGTAACAATGCTTGATAGGAAATGTACTCATTACCTTACTCATGTAACTGTAACCCCTCTGTACAGTAGCTTTACAATAAAAATATATATTAAAAATGGCAGTGGAGCTGGGTGTCAGTGGCTCATGCCTGTAATCCTAGCTACTCAGAAGGCTAAGATCTGAGGATCATAGTTCAAAGCCAGTCCAGGCAGAAAAGTCTAAAAAGTCTATGAGACTCTTATCTGTAATAAACTACTCAGAAAAAGTCAGAAATGACGCTGTGGTAGAGCACTAGCCTTGAGCACAAGGATGCTCAGGGTTGTGCCCAGGCCCTGAGTTCAAGCCCCAGGACTGGCAAAAAAAAAAAGCAGTGGGTAAGGCCCAAGCAGGTCTATGCTCTGGGACTCTATCCTCTTAATTTTCAAAAGAAATCTGTGGACGAAGTCACTTCAAGGTCCCTAAAATCTCCTAAGTTTCCCCCTGTTTTTTTGTTTGTTCTTGTTGTTGTTGTTGCACAAAACACTGCATAACATGACAGAGACTGTCACAGACCCTGTTACACTCACACTTACAATGAAATGTCAGAGCTAGAGCTACATAGAGTCCTTACCTAGCTTGCACAAGCCCTGAGTTCAAACCCCAGTACTGCCCTCATCCCAGTTTATATGTTTTGCATACCAGTTTGTATTGCCTGTACTAAAACTACAAAATGACTTTTTTGAGTAATACTGGAGGTTTGCTAGTTTAATTTTTAAATTGCCAGTCCAATTGCAACTTGCAATTTCTTTGTGTTTATATGTGTTTCAATTAACAAAATACAGTCATAAAAACTGATTATAGACTTCCTGGGTCATATGTTATAATAAATGAAAAATATTTTGTCTACATATTCTTGTTTGTTTTTATTTTGCAGGTAATTCTAATAGAATTCTTACCAAAATACCCCATATTCCGACCTGACTGAGGAGTTTTATTCAGTCACTTCTGTGTTTCCTGTCATTTCCTACCCTTAGTGCCTTGTAGATGATTTTGGAATGAAGATGGTCTCCTTTGCTGTGTTCAACTTATTCCTTATAATGGTAGAATATTCTCCTCACTCTTTTATTTGTGTTGGTTTAAGAAGAGAATTTGCACATCCTTTGTTCTTAAATGAAGCTTGTGTTTTGCACTTTCAATTTTTACTTACTACACACTTATACATATACATATATATGCATATATGTATATATATAGTTGCCACAAAAAGGAAACATCAGTGATGGTGTTTTAAAAAACAAAACCTTGTTCTGAGCATGCTGCCTTATAATTTTCATACTCACTGTTTCTAATTATGCATCATTTTTTCTAGGCTATTTAATGCTCTGTAATCCCTTACTGACACACTTAAATAAAGCTTTTGGTAGCTTTTAGAAATGGTTTTACTCTGCTTTTAAAGGACATGCAATTAATAGCACTGGTTTTGTCCTGCACTTTGCTTAATTATCACTTATGTTAGTGGATAAAATATTTAAACTCCTAAAGCCTTGTAAATATTGTCTCTTTGCATAATGTAAAATGTGGTATGCCATGGTTTACAGAATGTAATATTAATCTTACTGTATTGCCAACAATTCTGCATAGATTTTAATATGAATGAAGTTTGCAAGCATCCTTTTGAATGTAGAGACTATTATTAACATGCTGTTTATGGCAGAGCCATACCAGTATGTTAAAATTTCAGGTGTAGGGCATGGTTGCCCTTTGTAACAAATGGATTCAGACTGAAATCATTATCAAGCTCAGATATTGTTCATTGCACCTGGAACCAAGATCCTTATTTTTCCCCCATTTAATTCAGTGCTTCCCATTTTGTCCTCCCCTCCCACCCTCAAAAGACTTTATTTGATATCTGACAAATGTCCTAGTTTACTCTCCCTTATTTCTTTAAAAACAAAAAAACACCAAAACTTTGACCATTAAGTATTTTGAGATTTCATGTCTTGGGAGGTAGCTAGACTCCTGTGAAAGCCACTACTAACCCTTTTCTAGAGTTCAGTTATTCTGCTTTGGGGAAGAGCTAATTGAGAAATTATACATATATATATGTATAACATATATGTATATATACGTACATATATACATATTTATGTATAATAGTGGCCAAATCATACTTGACAAAATATTTTCTTCTTTTGGAGGATCTTTCTTTAAACATTTGGAAATTATTAATGAGGAGAGACAAGTATTTAGACAAAAGTGTTTTCAAGCCGGGCGCCAGTGGCTCACACCTGTAATCCTAGCTACTCAGGAGGCTGAGATCTGAGGATTGCAGTTCAAAGCCAGCACAGGCAGGAAAGACCTTGAAACTCTTATCTCCAATTAACCACCAGAAAACTGGAAGTGGTGCTGTGGCTCAAAGTGGTAGTGCACTAGCCTTGAGCTGAAGAGCTGGGAGACAATGCCTAGGCCCAGAGTTCAAGCCCCACCACTGACAAAAAAACAAAAAGTTTTCATTTGTTTGTAAATGTGCTACACATGTAGCCATCTAATTGGTATTGCATAGTTCTCTTTTTTCACAGTTAGTATGAGTGAGATTACCACACTCAGTTGAGTTCTAGAATTTTAGCGAAACAACAGCTTTATACCACAGTAATTCAACTGCAAAGGTATGCCTGTATGTAGGCATTGTTTGTTAACTCATAGGGCTGAAAATAAATTTCAAGCAAAGGGACTGAATTATATTCTTGTCATCTTGCTCCAACTGCTTTTAGTAAGCTTTTTAAGCAAGCTCTTATCCCAGCGGAGAAAACAATCATTTCTTCATACAAATGAAGCCTTTTGAAGCCACCTTTAAAGTTGATGCCTAATTTGAGAACTTTGTCTTTGACTAGTAGAAGAGAGAAGAAAGATGTGCTGTTTGATATGTGATTATAATTGTTTGCACAAACACTACCACCTCCTTCTGTGGAACCCCACTCCCCCATGCCACCTCACCACCTAAATAATGTGTTGTGTCTGCCTACTGCAAACTGGAAGATGTATTTTTATATAGACGATGTGGTAACTGAAAATGCATACCCAGTGTCTTGTTTCATAGCTAAGATCACAGAAAAATTGTATCTATGTTTATGTTCCAACTGTTGTGATCAGATTTATGCTTCAAACTGTGACATTTTAATACCAAAACTGATTTTCATCATAATATAGACTTTTCATTCTAATACAATCATTGTTTTTAAATGTCAACCCTTAAAAATCATATCGTTTTTCTGTATCCTTAGAATTTGACCATATGGTGTTATAGTAACTTTTCTGCCATGTATAAATCCCACTTAGTTTTGCTCAAAAAACAGCAGGAAATATAGTGAGTTGTTTCCGCGAAACAAATATTAAGATAGAAATAGAGCATATAAATCAAAGTCACAATAGTATTTGTCATAAACCAAAAACCTTTTCCAGCATGTGTATACTTAATTTTAACTAATTGCTCTTAAATTTAGTCTGTGTTGTCCATTGTGCTGTTTGACTAATCTGAGTTTCTTGAAACTACCCAGTAAACAACTAATTTCTTTTCTTTTGCCTTCCTTCTGTGACTGCTTTTTCAACAAGTTTTCCCTTTTTATGAAGCTGATTAGAAGTTGAGTGTTTGGGAGGGATTATTTTCTTTTCATTGAAATTGGCAGTAGCAAATGCTGAAATGACAGACTACACTGTGGTAATTCCTCCCCTACTGAATGTTGTTTAATCCTTGGGATACACCATACTTGTATTTTTCCATTAAGTTAGTATTTTGTGAAAGTTATTATCAGATTGCAGGCATTAATTTTTAATTTCTTTGTTACATAATATTTTTATGAAATCTGCCATGTTAGTCTCCAGAGAAAAATAGCATGTATTTGCCAAAGTATATAAACATCAACTAAGCTTTGAGGTTAAAATTTCAGAGTTCTTTAAAAGTCACATTCCAATGCTTTTCATTTGGCCCAAAATTAAAGCTTAATAAATAGACCATTTTAAAACATCCAAAAGGCCAATGGCATGTGTATTATTAATAACAACCATGAGCATGTGTCATTTACAGATTTCTTAACTCCTTCTCAAACATGTCCTCTACTTTATACCCTTCTATACTCATTTTAATTTAAGAAAGAGACCATTGTAGTCAAATTTTAGAGGTAAAGATGGAGAAGTGCCTTGTCTTTTTTGAACAAAGATAACATGTTATGCAGGAGGCAGAATAAATGAATTGGTTTGATTAGAAATCATCCTTTTTGTTTTTGCTAGATACAAAGGTATATTTCACTAGGGTATTGTATTTATTATGCAAAACCTTTTTCTTGTTTTCCTCCAGTCATGTGATAAATTAATGATAAAATATTGCAGGACAGGCATATAAGTCACTTAACATGAGTATAGTTTTAATGCTAGTAAACATGTGATTTAACATGGTCTGGAGGGACACTAGTCTTTGAAGCCCTGTATTCATATTACTATGACGTATAAACACTCATGCCTGAGAAATTAAACTGTATTAATATTCATCTCTCTACTATTTCAAATGAAAATTTGTTCTGTTTTTTTAATCATTTGAGAAAAGTTCAAGTTCAGTAACATTTGTAAGCCTTTGAAAAAACAGTTTTAAACACCATTAGCATTTTTATTTTTGTCTACAGATAAGCTGCCACTTAAATAACCTTACTACTTGAACTTAAAGTCCCCAAACACTATTTCATTAGAATTTACTATATTGACCTAGGTGGCTATAGAAATTATATTTAGCTGATTAATTGGAGTAGCTTTATAGTGGAAATATTTTTTGCTAATTCAATTCTAATTTCTGAAAATCACTGAAATTAGGTCCTATTTAATGCTTATAAAATTCTGCTTTTAAACAATCTATTTTACAATTGTCAAATTATTTAGGTTTCCTTAAATGGTGAACTGTTGGGATTTTTTTCACAGAAAAGGAATAGGTTTTGTTAATACCTATTCATATATTTTGTGGACTAAAAACAATTGAAGGATATATATGTGTATACCTTTACATATGCACATGGATAAACATGCATAGATATACATATATATATATATATATATATATACATATATCCTTATCTTGCCCCAGATTTCCCTTACCTGATTCTGAGCCAGCTTTTTTAGTTTGTTGGTAGCAACCTGAGAATATGTTCCATTTTCTGTGGACTTTGTCAAACCCATACTATATGACGGTGATCCAATATTGCGGGCCCCAGGCAAGTCACTTAAATTGCATGTCTGTCTTTCTCATCTGTAAAATAATGGAGTTGAACCTAGAGCTGGACAGAAAATTAGAGATTGCCTAATGTTCTGTAATACTAGGACTCCTTAGGAAATTTTTACTCTCCATAATCTCAGAATGATTATTCTCAGATCTACTACCCTTAGAAACTCTCACAGTGCCTTGCACACAATAAAAGTGAATTTGCCATCTGGCTGCTAGTTGGTGTGTGATAATATCACTGACTCAAAGAACTTGATGCCTGCTAGACCTTAGCTCCCCCATGAATGTAGTTTCCCTAGGAATTGAGTGGACTGAGGTCTTTGTGTTTTGCCTATGTGGAATCTGACAATGCAGTTGCTTCCAGGCAAGAATTACAGCTGTGATGATAATAGAGATATGAGAGGATCCACTTGGACTATGTGAAGAGTTTCATATCCTATTCAACATCTGCTTCTGTATCTTATCAAGTTCCATACCCTCAAAAAGATCAATTGGGACAAATGGATCAAGTTAGGTAGAAAAGAAAATGGTGTAGAATTCAAACCAAACCCAAGTCACTCCTTATTTAATTCTTAGCTCTGCTGCTTAATTCCTCTGTACCTCATGTCCTCATTGCTGAAGTGGGGACAATAATGTGGACCTACCTCACAGGAGAATTGAGGATTTTTTTTCATATATTAATGTGCTTTGAAATCAGCTGAGAGATATACTGGATATCATAATTGTTTTAGAGAGTCCTTTAAATCCATGTTTGTTAGCTTGCTTTCTCAGTAAGACCCTATAGAGTAAGTGTTATAGTTGATCTAACCTTTAGTAAATTTTGTTATTAATTCTGCTCTGTTAAACATGAGTAATTTTATTATGTTAGTACTTGGTTTAGGGAGGAAAAACAGGTGGAGGTAAACCAGTGGTTCCCAACTTGGGGCAGATGAAGATAGCAGTGGAGGTATACTTGAGCTTTCCTTATTTCAAAAACTATACTAGAAACCTCACATTGACCTATAGTATTCCTTCTGCATAAGCTAACTGAGACATGGAATTCCCATGTTTTTTTTTTCTTATCCTTTCAATTGTCTGTTAACATTGCTTATCAACACTGATCAGAAGCTGTGCATAACAGTATGATTTTGATTAATAAAAATTACAAAGCCTGTTATTCCATGCAAAGTAATAAATACTTGACAAAATAGAGAAGGAATCACAGCAAGACCCCATATGGGGAAAATGTTGGGAGCCACTTTTATAAAGGAACTAATATCATTTGGCCCTCTCCACATTTTGCTTCCCTAGTCCCTAAATAAGATGATGCTAGACTCTGTGTGTGTGTGTGTGTGTGTGTGTGTGTGTAGGTTGGGCTATATAAATTCAGATTCAGATTTGCTGTCACTTTTCTGTTTCAGGATTATATAACTGAGCTAATTTATTGAAGTGTGTACATGTGCACACATAGTATTACAAGTGTAAGAAATGTTGTAATGTCATGCTCTAGCATTGAACTAAGTAACAGTTTTGGAGTCTCTTAAAGTTGATCTGTGTATAAACTACATGACGATTCAAGGCAATAATTTCACAAATGTTCTTTTGATTTCTGCTTATTTTATTCGCATTTATCTGGGCTTCATTTTCTGTTTCTCTTGTAAGCAAATAGTATAAAATTGTTTTAATGCCTGGACTTTGGAACAACTTGCAAATGTTTGAAATTATATAATCTACAAGCTAGTTTGCCATCTTTGGACTAACCACATATAAATCTGAGTCTCAGCTGCAAGAACAGGACAAAACATCTGGATAGCTAGAAAACTGGCATTGATTAAAAAACAATTCTGGCCCAAAAGCCTACAATTTCTATTTTTTTAGCAAAGAATTCCTGTTGGGACAGCTTTACCAGAAAAGAATAATAGTGGATATGTCCATTGAAACCAAGAACTTTCATGCATCTGGTAGTGTTACATAGCCTGTGGAATGAATTCATCATTCTCCCCTGAGTCCAGGAATGACTCCCCTGGAAGAAGTCAACCTATATACAGCTGTGCCAAAATGAAGGGTATCTGCCTCTCAGACTTTCACTGCTGCTTCTGTTGTTGTTCACTTGTCAGATAACATTTTATTCTCAGGATGCAAAATTAAAATAAAGTGCAAATCTATGTTAATGAATTGTGGTTCAGAGTGTGTCTTCCTTCCCTTCATGTGCTTAGCATTATAAAATAATTACTTGAGGCTTCCTTCCAAAGACTGTATTTTGCATAGTTCCCTTTCCCATATGACTTAGTGTTCTAATTCTCTAATTTATGCCATATATTGGCTTTGAGAGTCTATGCCGGGCCCAGTATTTGGCATAATTTTTAAGTGTAGGCCTAAGTTTTGCAAATTCATCAAAAACTAAATGCTATAAATTAACAAAAAAAGTTTACTTTTTTTCAGTTTGGTAATTTTACTGCTTATTTTAAAAAGACTATAGATTACAAAAGGTTAAGGCAGAGATGATGCACTTAAACCTATACATAATGTTTCATAATGTTTTGTTTTAAAAATAATTTTTTCCCAGAGCTGAAGATCAAACTCAGGGCCTTGTATTTGCCAGGCAAGTGCCCTTCCATTGAGCTAAATCCCCAACTCCCAAAATCTTTTTTTTTTCATACTACGGATTCCTAGTATGAACATAGGATCTTGCATGCACTGAGCATGTTTTCTAACATAGAGCACTGTGACTCACATTTTCTGATAATTACAATGGAAGAATTCTAGTATCCTCCAGAGACCTTTCTACACTGATAGCCTCTGAAATTATTTTTTTTAATTTTTATTGTAAAGATACTATACAGAGGGTTACAGTTACATGAGTGAGGTAATGAGTACACTTCCTCTTGAACTTGTTAGCCCCTCCATTGTTTTCCCCCTACCATCCCCTCCCTCCCTCCCTCCCTTCCCGAAGTTCTTTTTTTTTTATTGTGATTAAGTGATTACATAATTTCTTTTTTTTTGATTACATAATTTCTAAGTCACAAGTTCATTCTAACTTTCCTGGAGCAATTGTCTATCACAGTCTGTAATATATAACAGTGTTCACATGTTATACACCATACATGTGATCAGCAGCATGGGGATATTTAGTAGTGGTTCAACCAGATGAAATTATTTTTGAAATTTCATTGATGATACACAATCTGTACTCTTTATTGATGACATCTTAAATGTGAAGTAGAATTACTAGATTTGAAACAAATTTTCATTACATTTACATTAAGGGAAAAAGCCACATGCCTTTAAATCCTTCATTAAATAATACTTAACACTTCAGAGAATACTTAAATAAGTGTAGGAAAGTCTCTGGAGGATACTAGAATTCTTCCATTGTAATTACCAGAAAATGTAATTTATAGTGCTCTAGCAAAAATCAGGACACTCATCAAGCCTAATTTTGTTCTTTATACCCAAGGTGGGGAGGTGGGGGAGGGTTGGGCTAGTCAAGGTTGTAAACAAAGCCATATCCAGCCCTCTCCCATGGTTTATTTTCCCACACTGTTTGAAGTAGTTTCTAGGATTTAAGATTAGATCACTTCACATAAAAATCCAGATTTATCACTGGGCAGCTGTGGCTCAGGCCTGTAATCCCAACCACTCAGGAGGCTGAGATCCGAAGATCATGGTTTGAAACCACCAGCCCAGGCAAGAAAGTCTCTGAGACTCTTATCTCCAGCAAAATACTCAGAAAAAGCCGGAAGTGGTGCTTTGGCTCAAGTGGTAGTGCCCTAGCCTTGAGCAAAGAGAGGCTCAGGCTCAGCAACAGAGCCCAGACCCTGAGTTCAAGCAAAAAAAAAAATCCAGATTTATAACTTCGTTGGTGAGAAATCTCACATATGAAGCTAGAGATTTCAGCCTGTCCCTCTTAGATGAAGCATTTATTTTCTGATTTCCCATCATTGCCACTTTCCTTTTGTGCCTGATTGTTTTGCATTTTTATGGCATAATTAAAAGGAAAGTAAAATATTTCTTGAGTGTATATCTTTCCATTTGAGGGGAAAATATAGACCATATTTATGTTCCTTTTACAAATTGAAAGGTTGAGAGAGAGAGAGAGTGTGTGTGTGTGTGTATAAGATGGCAGTGTTTGACATATGACTTTCTTCACTCTATGATGCTTCCCAATGTTTATGGCACTTAATTTCATAAGCCCTGAACTAATTCCTGAGGCCCTTCAGAGGTGATTTATGAAGTCTTGTGTAATTCTAATACAGTGATTATTATAGCATTGTTGTATTTGAAATCATTTACCTTTGAAGGTCTGTTTTCATGAAACTAGTCAGGCTCTCAAACACAACAGTGATATCACAGGCTCCCTAGTGAAATGCAACCACCAACAAGAAAGACCAACTCATTATTTCAGAAGTTGGTCTTCACTTCATTCCTTTAATGCCTGTTTGATCCGACACTTACAGCCCACCATGATAGTAATGAGGTAAGAACTCTGTGGAGATTATTAGAAACTTTTTCTTTTTCCTTTATTTGTGCCAATACTGAGGCTTGAACTCAGGGTTGGGTGCTATCCCTTAGCTGGCACTCCACCACTTGAGCTACAGCTCCACTTTTGGCTTTTTGGTGGTTAATTGAAGATGAGACACTCAGATTTGTGTGCCCCGGCTAGTTTTGAACTGCAATCCTCACATCTCAACCTCAAACATTACCCAGTACAGCAAGAACCTAGCTTCTATGTTTTCTTTTCTTGCTTGCTTGCTTGCTTTCTCTTTCTTTTTTTTTTAATTGTGAAAATACCATATAGAGGGTTACAATTACGTGGGCAAAATAATGAGTACATTTCTTATCAAGCATTGTTGCCTCCTCCTTTGTTTCCCCTTCCCAGCCCTTCCCATCTCCCACCCCCACCCTCCCTTTCTTTCTTGATAGCTTGCTTGCTTGCTGGCTTTCTCTCTTTCATTCTTGCTTTCTTCTTGTCTCTCTGTCGCTGAGTGTGTGTGTGTGTGTGTGTGTGTGTGTGTGTGTGTGTGTGTGTGTGTGTGTGCGCACGCGCTTCTCCTGAGGTTTGAACTCAGGGCCTGGGCACTCTCTGAGCTTTTGTTCTCAAGGTTAGTAGTGGTCTACCACCTAACCACAGCTCCTCTTTTGGCTTTTTGGTGGTTATTTGGGGATAAGAGTCTCAAAGACTTTACTTCCTTGGAATGGATTTGAACCACCATCCTCAGATATCAGCCTTCTGAGTAGCTAGGATTATAGGCGTGAACAACTGATGCCCTGCTTACTTCTTTTGATATTTTGATAGGGCAACTGTTATTCTTGTCTCATACTACATTGGCCCAAATTGATGCTAAACTGAAAAGACAATAAAAACATTTTTAAAACAGCCTGAACTCAATATTTTAGACATTGCAACCAGAACTAAGTTGATCTTTGCTATAATAGGTCCTATATTAGGTTCTGATGGGTGAAAAGAATGCCTATTAAGATAGGTTTCCTTTATCATAAGAATACTGTGTCTATTAAAAAGTAGAAATATGAAGAAAATAATCTTCCCATTACCAAGAGGTAGTGAACTAGTGCACACACTATCACACACACACACACACACACACACACACACACACACACACACATTGGTAGAACCCTCAAGAAGTATCTTTTGAGGTGGAGGACCACAGAAGGTGCTGGAGTTTCAGTAGTGAACAGATACAACCTTACCTTTTTAATTGGAAATCTCAGAAAGCTGAACAGAGGTAGAGTGCTTAGCATGGAGCATGGAAACTCTAACAGTTGTAAAGAAGGGGAACTGAGGCAAATGAACATATGAGAAACTCAACTGTAGTGTTGGTTGTGAACAAACTATTATTCAGAAGGAAATACAGAGAACGTGGGAGCACATAAAGAGGAGAGAGGGCTGGGAAGGTGGCTTAGTGGTAGAGTGCATGCCTAGCATGCATGAAGCCCTGGATTCAGTTCCTCAGTACCACATAAACAGAAAAGGCCAGAAGTTGCACTGGCTCAAGTGGTAGAGTGCTAGCCTTGAGCACAGAGAGGTTCAAGGACAGTGCCCAGGGCCTGAGTTCAAGCCCCAGGACTGGCAAAAAAGAAAAGAAGAGAAAGAAAGCTTTAGTGAGTGAACTGGGTAGAAGCAGCATTGCAGAGATGAAAGAAACTAAGCACAATTATCACTTGACTATAGCAAGCAGATGTGCTAGCGAGAGGGGTCCAAATAGCATAAAGGTACTAGGAAAGCTCTTACTTCCTTCTTAGAATAAGCTATGGCACAATGGGAGAAGCCATTGTGTCCTGTGTCTGCGGCTTTAATGAGTCAAAGTTCTGTGATGTACAACTCAAACTAGGAGTTAAGGCCAACCCCAGCAAAGGTAGTGAGACTCTGCAGAGACAAAATGCAAAATCTAAAGGGCAAGGAGGAGGAGGAAGAGGAGAGGAAGGAGAAGGAGAGAAGAAGAAAAGAAGAAGAAGAGGAAGAAGGCGGCGACGACGACGACGACGACGACCACTTGCCTAGCAGGTCTGATAAGTCCATTACTGGGAAAAGAAAAAAAAATCAGCATACCCTGGAAACCTACAGCAAAAATCAGGCTCTTATCCACAAACTGCTAGCCTGAAGAAAATCATCTAGCTACTGGATATGCAGAGTTCCACGGGATGGGAAACTGGACACTGTCAGAGACAGGCGTAGAAATTAGTTCCCACGTGGGTACAAAGAGAGGGAGACCTAAAAGGTGGTGCATGTGTTTAGCGTCCTGGCTGGTGCAGGTCTGCGCAGAATCTCCATAGGACTAACTTGCACAAGGCTGTTGGAAGGACACACACACACCAGCTTATGGCTTGCCCCATCCTGAGAGGACCACAGCCGAGCCTAATTTCTGAAGAGTAAATTACCTTTGCCTCTCTCCACAAGCCACGCCCTTTGGTTGCCAGGCAAACTACCTAGTGTGTGGTCTCTGCTGTCACCCTGTGGACAACAGTAGAAACGGCTAGAGAAAGAAAGATGAGCATTGTACTGCTGAGAACTAGAAATCTATCCTCCCAGGACTGCACTTTTCTTATTGTGTGTGCTGGTACTGAGGCTTGAACTCAGGGCTTCGTGCTTTCACTTGACTTTTTTGCTCAAGGTTGGTGCTCTACCATTTGAGCCATAGCTCCACTTTGGGCTTTTTCCTACTTAATTGGAGATAAAAGAGGCTCATGGCTTTTCCTAACCTGGCAGGCTTTGAACTAGCATACTCAGATCTGTTTCCTGAGTAGCTAGAATTACAGGCATGGGCCAATTATGCCCACTCTTTTTTTTACTTTTTTATCATATATATCATATATATCATATCATCTCTCTCTCTCTCTCTCTCTCTCTCTCTCTCTCTATATATATATATATATATATATATATATATATATAGTTGGTCCTGGGGCTTGAACTCTGGGCCTGGGCGCTGTCTCTCAGCTCTTCAGCTCAAGGCAAGTGCTCTACCACTTGAGCCACTGTGCCACTGCCAGTTTTCTGATGATTAACTGGAGATAAGAGTCTCACGGACTTTCCTGCCTGGGCTGGCTTTGAACTGCTATCCTCAGGTCTCAGCCTCCTGGGTAGCTAGGATGACAGGCAGGAGCCACTGGCTCATGGCTAAAAATTAATTTAATTTTCTCCATTTTTCTTTGATTATTTACTGATCTGTAAACTGTTTAAACCAGACTGATCAGTTTAAAATTTTACATCTAAATTCTTATTCTACTTCTATACAATCTCTTTTTTTCTATTTGTATCACTCTCATAATTCCTTTATATTACTTCTCCAATTACTATCCAATTAGTTGGACCTGCTTCGTCATTCCCTGTTTATTTCTAGCTATTGTTGCTGTTGTCTTGGCTTTTTGTCTTGGCTTTTGGTTTGGTTTTGTTGAGATAGCCACATCCCATATGGCCCAAGTTTGACTGAGAAGTGTGATCTTCCTACCTCAATACCCCAAATTCTGGAATTGTGGATGTGAGTTACCACACCCAGCTTTTAATGTGTGTGTGTGTGCGCGTGCGCAGTTCCGGGGCTGGGCTAAAACTCAAGGCTGGGCACTATTCTTCAGCTTTTGTGCTCAAAGCTAGTGCTCTATCATTTGATCCACAACCCTACTTCTGACTTTTTTGGTGGTTAATGGGAGAGGAGAGTTTCATGGACTTTCCTACCTGGGTTAGTTTGGAACTGAGATTCTCAGATCTCAGCCTCCTGAGCAGGTAGGATTACAAGGTATAAGCCACTAGCTTAAAGGCATAAGCCTTTAGTATTTAATCTTTAATACTCTCTTCTTTCCTCTCCTTTCTCACTTCAGATTTTTTAACTCTCTTGCTGTCTTCAACTAGATTAATTTCCTCTTTCTCTCATTTTTCTTCTTTTTCTCTATTTTCCCCTTCTATAATTCTTTTTTTTTGGTTTTTTTTCTATAATTCTTCATTTTCATTATTTTGGTTGTTTATTGGTTTGCTGGTATTTTTTAAAATTTTTCCTTGATTCTTTAGCTGGAATTTCTCTTTCCCTTTTTGCTCCTCCACTCACCATTTTAATTTTCCCTCTTCTATAATCATGCTTTATGCTAGTACTATTCAATAGTATCATTTGTCTATTGTCTTTCCATCTCCATTAAGTAAACTTTCATACTTCACAATGTTACTTTTGCTAGTTTATTTCTCTAGTGTTATTGGAGTTTTGGAAACATAAATAGTATGTTGATGGTCCAAGCTAGTCCAGCAAAAAATAACTGAAGTAAAAAGGGCAAGGGCTAGTAGCATGTCTCAAGTAGTAGATCACCTGCTTAGCAAGCATGAAGACCTAGTTCAAACCCAGTGCCACCAAAAATTTAAAAACTAAGCTACAAAAAAATGGAACACTAATGAACAATGAAACTGAAACAGCAAAAATAGAAAAGTGATTCTCCCCCAAAAAATAAAAGCCCAGGATCAAATCAATTTATTGCTGAATTCTATCAAACCTTTAAAGAAACAACACCAAAGCTTCCCAAACTAGTCCACAAATTAAAGAACACTTCCAAACTCATCTTGCAAATTCAGTATTACCATGATAACAAACTAGATAAGGAAAAAAAGACAACTGGAGGCCAGTTTCCTTGATGAACACAGAAAAAAACTTCTCATTAAACGGATCATAGCTGGGCACTGGTGGCTCACACCTGTAATCCTAGCTACTCATGAGGCTGAAATCTGAGGATCACAGTTTGAAGCCAGCCTGGGCAGGAAAGTCCATGAGACTGTAATCTCTAATAAACTAGTCAGAAAAAGCCAGAAGTGGTGCTGTGGCTCAAGTGGTAAAGCACTAGCCTTGAGCACAAAGAGGCTCCGGGACAGAGGCCAGACCCTGAGTTCAAGCCCCAGGACCAGCAAAAAGAAAAAACAGATCATACATTATTATCAAGATGGATTCATTCCAGGAATGCAAGGATGATTCAACATATACAGATTGATAAAGTATAATAACACACAATCATAAGCAAGGACAGAAGTCACATAATCACCTCTATAGATACAGTAAAAGCCCCTGAGAGAATCCAATATCCTTTTGTTATAAAATTCCTGAAGAAACTAGGAATATTAAAGGCCATATCCCAACAAAATAAAGGTTGATAGCCAACAGACTGATAACAGACTGATAGCCAACATTATACTGAATGGGGAAAAATTGAAAGTATTTCCTCTAAAATAAGGAGTGATATAAGGTTGTCCACTATCACAACTGTTATTCAGTACGATGCTTGAAATATTAACCAGAAGGGCCAGTGGTTCATGCCTATAACGCTAGGTACTCATAAGGTTGTGATCTGCCCATGGTTTCCCTTATTTGCAATATCTAGTATATGTATGAGTCAAGCGGAAAAGGTCAGATAATGTGATGTCAGGAAAATGAACCCTTAGATATGTATTTTAATGTTTTTTTCTTTCATGCATGTGTTTCTAACGCATTTATAAGATTATCTCTTTGTTGCTTTGTATGTCCCTCCCCCACAGTATAACCCCTGCTTTCACTATATTTGATGTCAGTATAACTTGTGGAGGAGATGGGGAAAAACCAGTTGTTTAAGGATACAGGTGGACCTGTTGCAACAATGAGAAGTACAAGTTGTCATGTTCAAAACGAGCTTTACAACGTCGGTTGGGGGGGGAGGGGGGAAGGAGAAGGATTGGGATTGGGGGGAGGGGGGAGGCTGGGAAGGGATGTGAAGGGTAAACAAAGGAGGAGGCTGCAATGCTTGGTAAGAAATGTACGCATTATCCTGCCCATGTAATTGTAACCCCTCTGTACAGTATGTTCACAAATAAAATAAAATTAAATTAATAAAACAAAAAAAAAGGCTGTGATCTGAGGATTAGTGTTTGAAGCCAACCCAAGTAGGAAAGTCCAAGAGATTCTTATCTCCAACTAACCAAAAAGGCAGAAGTGGAGCTGCTGCTCAAGTGATAGAGCATCAGCTTTGAGTGAAAAACTAAACAACAACCTGGGTCCCAGTGTGTGTGTGTGTGTGTGTGTGTGTGGTGTGTGTGTGGGGGGGGGGGAGAGAGAAAGAGAGAGAGAGGAGAGAGAGAGAGAGAGAGAAATGAAATACAGACAAATCAAAGAAGACATAATGATCCCTGCTTCTGGATGGTATGATCTTATAGTAAGACAGCCTAAAGACTCACCAGCAAATTAGATCTGATAAACACTTTCAGCAAAGTAGTGGGATACAAGATCAACAGACAAGAAAATAGTAGCTTTCCTATACACCAACAACATACTCAGTGAACAAGAAATCAGAAAGCAGGTCAGAGGCTGGGAGAGTACAGGAGCTGGAACTTGGACTTCTCCACCCCATCCTCCTTGGAGTCTCCTCACTGGAGCCCTATGTAGCAGCTGCATTTTAAGAATGACCTCTAAGAAGAAAGGATTGCTGAAGGTTATCATCCTGGGAGGTTCTGGTGTTGGTAAGAAATCGCTCATGAGCCAGTATGTGAACAAGAAGTTCAGTAACCAGTACAAAGCCACAATAGGAGCAGACTTTCTGAGCAAAGAGGTGATAGTGGGTGATAGACTTAGTTAACGTGCAGATTTGGGATACAACTGATCAGGGTTGGTTCTTGTTTCTTGGTGTGGCCTACTATAGAGGTGCAGACTGCTATGTTCTGCTAGTCTATGTGACTATCCCCAACACAGTCAAGAACACTGACAGCTTGAGAGATGAGTTTCTCATCCAAGCCAGCCCCTGGGATCCTGAAAACTTCCCCTTTATTGTGTTGGGAAACAAGATTGACCTCAAAAACAGACACGTGGCCACAAAGAAGGTGCAGGCCTGGTGCTACAGCAAATACAACATTCCCTATTTCAAAACCAGTGGCCAAAGAGGCCATTAATATGGAGCAGGATTTCCAGACAATCGCAAGGAATACACTTACACAGGAGACAAAGGTGGAGCTGTACAATGAATTTCCTGAACCCATCAAACTGGACAAGAACTACCCGGCCATGGCATCAGCAGAGAGCTGTAGTTGCTGAAGGGACTGTGAACACAGAGCACAGAGTCCTTCACAAACCAAGAACACACACAAGCCTTCAAACACAAGCCCTCCTTCCTGTAAACAAAACAGAAAATGATTGCTCACATCCAACTGCCAGAAGAAACCCCATCAAACACAATAGTCACACACACACACACACACACACACACACACACACACACACACACATGCACCTCACAACCAAACTCTAGCTCATGCCTGCAAGGGCTCCTGGGGTTAGGCACCCACTCTGCAGGACAGATGGCCATAGACCCCATGTAGGTGTTCAGTCAGCATTGAAAGTTTATTCTTAGCCAGGTGCTGGTGGCTCATGCCTGTAATCCTAGCTACTCAGGAGGCTGAGATCTAAGGATCACATTTCAAAGCCTGCCCAGGTAGGAAAGTCCATGAGACTCATCTCCAATTAAGCACCAGAAAACTGCAAGTGATGCTGTGGCACAAACTCTGATTTTAAGCCCCATGACCAACCCCCCCCCCACCCTCCCCAGCCAAAAAAGTTTTTTTTCTTTTTTTCATTGGAAAGAGAGAAAACTGTTTACAGTTAACCTGTCTAATTAGTTATCTAATTTTTTTGTTCTCTAGGCCTTTCAGGAAACACAGAGTTGCTCCTTTGGCCACATACATGTGAATCTACAAGAAGATTGATATTATAAAGTGATATTGTAGGCATTAAGGGAATGGGAACTATTCAAAAAGGGATGCCCCACAAAACTGACAAAACTGGAAGGGTCTACAATGTTACCTAGCATGCTGTTGGCATTGTCGTGGTCAAACAAGTCAAAATAAAATAGATTCAAGCTCTACAACTGGCCAAAAGAAGATAAAATAGAAAATATAATAAAATAGAAAATCTAGAAACAAAACCAAGCAACCACAGACATCTGATTTTTTTTTGTAGTACCATGGTTTGAACTCAGGGCCTTGTGCTTCCTAGGTTGGTATGCTATTCCTTAAACCATACTTCCAGCTCTGCTTTGACCTTATATTTAGATAGTTTCCTATCCTGCCTGGGCATATGCTTGAACCACAATCTGCTTGCTTTAGGTTTTTCATTGCTGCTGGAATCACAAGCACTCAGTATCGCATAAAAGTGGAGTCTTGTGCAATTTTTCATCCAAAGTGCCCTGGATCCACAATCTTTCCAGCCTTCCATGTAGCTTGGGATGACAGGTACACCCCCACTGAGCCCAACCACGGGTTGACAGAAAGTCTTATAAACTTTCTTGCCCTGGCTGGCTTCAAATCATGATCTATGATTCTTCTCAAGTACCTCACTGCTTTCTCCCAGATATCATTACCTTCCAAAATAACACTGCACACAATATCAGCATATAGGCCTCAGGAATAATACAAGGATAAAATAGAGACATTATTTCCTGGACAAAGGCAAAACAGGAGAGCTAGTGGAGGAGAGCAACAACCTTCCTTACAGTTCTGATCCAAAGAACTAAGCGGAAAGTGAAAAACAAATGATTATCAGAAACCAATGATGCTCTGGGGAAGTTTACCAAAGGGAAATAGCCTTCACCTAATTCTTGAGGACAAAGGTAGTAATCCTGTCACACACAGAAAAATAATTTAAGGTCCTTTGAGGTAGAAACCAAGAATGTTTATTAAATGTTTATTAAAGCAAAACAATGGAAAGATAGAAAGAAACTACACTGCCCAGAAATGAGGGCTAGCACTTCTAATAAGAGTGCTTTGAATATTTTTTTTTGTCAGTCATGGGGCTTGAACTCTGGGCCTGGGCACTTCCCTGAGCTCTTCAGTTCAAGGCCAGTTCTCTACCACTTGTGCCACAGCACACTTCTGGTTTTCTGATGGTTGATTGGAGATAAAAGTCTCACGAACTTTCCTGCCCAAGCTGGCTTTGAACCATGATCCTCAGATCTCAGCCTCCTGAGTAGCTAGGATTACAGGTGTGAGCCACTGGCATCCAGCTTATTAGAGCTTTGAATATTGTAACACCAAGGTATAGTGAAAAAGCAGGTTAGAGTTTGGCTCAAATTCGCCTTAGGACAGTGCTCTCTTTGATCTGACACCTAGTGTATTTAGTTGTTTTTGTCATTACAATTTTTTTATCAATTGGTTGTAGAGATTTCAAGCTTGGGCTGTTTCCTAAATTCAGGTCATAGGTGTTTGAACATCCCTTCAAACCAAGGATTGGTTCACACACACACACACACACACACCATTCAAGACAGATGTCCACCTGTGAAATATTTTTTTTCCTTTGCAAGCACTTTTTGCACACAGAGGAGTCATTTCCCATGTGTTTAACCCCAGATTAATGTCTTTTTTGAGGAAGGCACCAGTCCTGGAGTTTGAACTCCTGGGTCTGGGAGCTGTCCCAGTTGAGCTGTGGCTCCATTTCTGACTTTCTGTGGTTAATTGGAGATAAGAGTCTCATGGACGTTCTTGCCAGGGCTGGTTTTGAACTGCAATCCTCAGATCTCAGTCTCCAGAGCAGCTAGGATTATAGGCATGTGTCACTGGTGCCAGCTATAATGTATTTCTTTGAGATATTTTTGCTCTGTCCCAGAGCACAATAATCATTTGGACAAAGTCACGTCACAGGGAGAGAACTTCTCTTTGCTATTTTGCCCCTTTTATTTTTATTAGATGTTACAGCTTGTTGAGGGAGTGCGTGTAAGGCTTAAAGCAAAGAAAACCATGTGTGCTTTTAAGCTATTCATTAGTACTGAGTTTATATTTAAATGTTTCCCCTGCCTCATTTCCCCCCCCCCAAATATCTGTGGTCCCTTAACCTTAAGGGAAGATGACTGGGGGAGGTCAATCTTCTATAATTGCCTCAAGCTGGAATTGAACATAAGGACCATAAGTTGTTTACTATCAGACCTAAGAGGCAACACGGGAAAATGAGTTGCCAGATTGCCAGGATCCCATGACACCTGGAACACCATATAACTCTTCAGTAGAAAATAAACCATATGGAGAATCTAAGGTAGAAAATAAAAGACAAAAAAAGATAAGAAAAAATTATTTTAAAAAGTATAATGAGAGGGGAAACCAAGATGGCGATGGGGCAGTAGGGAAACACCACAGCTCTCCCCAACCAAAAAGAGAGTTCGAGTTCCAACGTTTAATCTCCCCAAGACACTGACAACAAAAAAAGACGAACACTCAGAGAAAAACAGGAGGTGGAAAATAACAAAAAAGAAAGAGAGGAAAAGAAGAATTTCAGAACAGAGAAGAGCGAAGACCCCTACCCCAACCTTTACTGGCCGCGCGGCAGTGCGCCAAGCGCCAGCCAGCCGGCCCGGCGGGGGCTGCCGGAGCCCCAGAGACACAGAAGCCCCCCTGCAGATCACCCACACAGAAGCCGCCTGAGGTACTGGTTTGCAGACCAGCTGATCGCCACTAACAGAGAAACCTACCAGCCGGGAGTCTCCATGAAGATCCCACCCCCTCCCCTCACTTTCCACCCGAGCAGAGAGGCTCGCCAAAGCCACCCGGCACCGGCAGCACCACAAAGGGAGCTGTCTGCAGACCACCAGCACAGAAGCCGCCTGAGGCACCAGACCCGCTGATCTCTAAGACCCGGCGGGGGCCGCCCAGGTCCACCATCCCTGGTTGTGAAGGAAATGCAAATAAAGACAACCCTGAGATACCACCTTAACCCAGTCAGAATGGCCCACATCCACAAGTCAGCCAACGACAAATGCTGGAGGGTATGTGGAGAAAGAGGAACCTTATTGCACTTGCTGGTGGGAATGTACACTTAAACAACCACTTTGGAAAGCAGTCTGGAGGGTCCTCAGAAAGCTAAAGATTGACTTCCCTTCTGCCTAGTCATACCACTTCTAGGCATCTATCCTGAACAACAGGAACCAGTATACAAGGACACATGGACCTCCATGTTCACTGTAGCACTGTTTACAATAGCCAGGATATGGAAACAACCGAGATGTCCCACCACAGATGAATGAATCCAAAAATTGTCGTACCGATACACAATGGAATATTATGCAGCCATGAGAAAGGACAAAATAATGGCATTTGCAGGGAAATGGATGAAGCTAGAAGAAATCATGTTGAGTGAGGTAAGCCAAGAGCAAAGAGACAAATGGCACATGGTCTCCCTGATAAGTGGATGTTAAATCCAAAATGTAAGGTGATACGACAAAATTAACAAGACTTAAGAAACAAAGGACTTCCACTCATCTGGTCTAATCACTACTAAATAACCCCATGCTGCTGATCACATATATGGTATATATGTTCATACCAGATGGAAACCAGGACGACGACACAGAACTAGAGGGAATCAGGGAAAAACATACAACAGTGGGACCCATCAGCTGCACTGGACATTGATCAAAATGAACTAAGCAATTCAATGGCAGCGATGGGAGAGAGGGAACAGCTGATGCTATGCAAAACAAAAGAAATGTACATATCACCCAATGTGGAAGAAGTAACTGTATTGCAAAGCTCATACAACTCATGCAAAGCTCATAGAACTCATAAATGTTATAGACCACCGTAGACAATTTGCCCCATGAAAGTTAGAGTGTCCGGGTCCCCGAGGCACAGGGGGCTGTCTGCAGACCACCCACCCAGAAGCCTCCTGAGGCACCGGTGTCAGACACCGATCTCTACGACCTGGCGTCCCAGAGACACAGGGGGCTGCCTGCAGATCACCCGCTCAGAAGCCGCCTGAGCATGGACACTGTGGATCCGACAGCTTCGATAGAGGCAGAGACAGAAAAGAATCACACAGACAGAGCCACCACCGCCCAACCCAGCCCGCAACCACCCCAACTGCACTCGGATTGCAACAGCAACTGATGACCTACACCACACAGAATCAACTAGCTCCAGGGTGAGTACCTCACAGGGCACAGCGTATCCCTCAAGACCAGAGCTGGAGGGAATTCCCAGACCCTGACCTAGACTCCCTACCCCAACACCTGGACCACAGGACCCACTAAAACTGGGAACTATTCGAGAGCTCCACCAGCCCGTGGAGCACACTAAGCTGGCCAGGCTAGAGCAAGAGCGCCCCTGGAAGGGAGCTTAAATGCCCAAGCCAGGAACAGCGCCCCTGGGTCAAGACAACCAACAGTAGAAGAAATTTGAACTGTGTACCCCAGGCTGCATAACCTAGGTGGTATACACAGCAGCACAGGCCCAACGAGTGCGCTCCAGGCAGGGGCCGGAACCAGGCCTGGGGATCCGGTGCCTGAACAACACAACCAACTCCTCCCAACTGAAGTCAAAAGCTGAGCATACGCCTCAGCAGAAGGGAGAATAACAGGGAAGAGCACCCCCCGGGAAGCATGCCTGTGACAACAAAAGACCTGGAGGCTCAGGCCAAGAGAAGCCCAAACCCCACCAAAATCCCACCCATATACTCTAGGCTGGGAATTGGGCAACACAGGCCGCCAGCACCTACCTGATAGTAAGCAGGAGCTCAGGCTGATAAGGCAGCTCAGCAGTAGAGTGATAGTCTTGGATGTATGAGGCCCTGGATCTGATCCTCAGCATCACAAAAGCAAAAAGGGTCAGAAGTGGTGCCGTGGCTCAAATGGTAGGGTGCCAGCCTTGAGCTGAAGAGCTGAGGGACAGCACCCAAACCTAGAGTTCAAGCCCACAACCAGCCCAAAACAAACAAACAAACAAAAACACATCAGGAGCCCATAGCAGACTCCAGCATCTGGGAGAGTGCATCCAGAGCCTCTGATCTTCCCAAGAGCACCCGTAGGAGCAAACGCAAGCAGTCTAGGCTGCTCAACCCTTCCAAAGGCGGGAATTGCCAGCGATCTACAGCAGAGAGCCGAGAATCCTAAGTAGGTCAGACCAGCAGCTGGAAATAGGCTCCCAACAGAACCCAGATCAGGCACAGACTCTCTCTACCAATACAGAATCAGCAACCAAGTAAAGACAGACACACCAAAACAAAATTGCAGATTAGTCTCCTGAACCCCCATGCGAAAATCACAGAGAAAAATTACAAGGTTTACCACCACCCAGGACAGCAAGCTATCCTCAATATCTAGCAGCCACGCAGGGGAGAGCCCCAGTGGGAGCAAAGCAGGAATGGAAGACAAAAGCTACATGCAAGGGTTGCTGGAGGCAATGACTCAAGAAATAAAGTGAGAAATTGATCAGAAATTGAAAGAACACAAGGATGAACTATCAAAAGAGATACAAGATATCAAACAAGAGATGCATGCAAAAATAGAAGCTGCACAAACCTCAGTAAGAAGTGAGATAAACGCCAAATTAGAGGTAATGCATACTGATCGAGGTGAGATCAATACTATGAGAACCAACATCGAATCCATAAAGGGATCCATTTCCTCCATGCAAA
>NW_012267332.1:4165276-4189216 GCF_000151885.1 Dipodomys ordii | reverse complement strand
TTTGCAGGGAAATGGATGAAGCTAGAAGAAATCATGTTGAGTGAGGTAAGCCAAGAGCAAAGAGACAAATGGCACATGGTCTCCCTGATAAGTGGTTGTTAAATCCAAAATGTAAGGTAATATGACAAAATTAACAAGAGTTAAGAAACAAAGGACTTCCACTCATCTGTTCGAATCACTACTAAATAACCCCATGCTGCTGATCACATATATGGTATATATATGAACACCAGAGGGAAACCAGGAGGAGGACACAGAACTAGAGGGAATCAGGGAAAAACATACAAGAGCAGGACCCATCAGCTGCACTGGACATTGATCAAAATGAACTAAGCAACTCAATGGCAGCGATGGGAGGGATGGAACAATTGGGAAAGAAGGAACAGCTGATGCTATGCAAAACAAAAGAAATGTACATATCACTTGATGTGGAAGAAATAACTATATTGCAAAGCTCATAGAACTCATAAATGTTATAGACCACAATAGACAATTTGCCCCATGAAAGTTAGAATGTGTTTGTGACTTTAACTAAGCATCACTATCAGCCACAATACTGTGAAATTTGGGAAATTATGTAATCACTTAATCACAATAAAGAATTTGAAAAAATAAAAATACTATGTATTAATGGTAAAAAAAAAAAAGTTATAGAAACAGCCCAGATGCCCACAACAGATAAGTGGATCAAAAAACTCTGGTGCCTATACACAATGGAATTTTACACAGCCATTAGAAAGAATGATATTATGCCATTCGCATGGAAATAGATGGACCTATAACAAATCATGTTAAGTGAGGTAAGCCAAGTTCAGAGAGACACATGGCACATGTTTTCTCTCATATGTGGAAGTTGGATCTAAAATACACTGGAATGTGATAAGTTATACAGGACTCTAGGCATTCATACACAGTGGGACAAAAAGAGGATACTGTTAAGGGAGAAACACAAAGGCACAATGCCTGTGTGCCTCTACACACACACACACACACACACACACACACAGAAGCAACTCTAAGATATGAAAACAAAAGGTTTTTCTTTGTTGTTTTTGTTGTTGTTGTTTCTGTTTCCTTTACTTTCTGTATGATTTGTTTGTCTGTCTTTGGGAGGAGGGGCATAGAACTAGAGGGAAAAAGGTAAAAAAAAGTACATCAGGAAAGCTCACTGAACACTGATGAAAGTGAACTATAAACCTGTGGGTGGATAGGGGAGGGAGAGACTGGGAGAGAGTGAAGGAAGGGATAATACTGTACCAAAGGAAATGTATTCATTACCTAACTATGTAACTGTAATTCCTCTGTATAACACTTTTATAATATCAATAATTTTTTGTTGGTCATGGGGCTTGAACTCTGGGCCTGGGCACTGACCCTAAGCTCTTCAGCTCAAGACCAGCATTCTACCACTTGAACCACAGCACCACTTCCTGTTTTCTGGTGTTTAATTGGAGATAAAAGTCTCACAGACTTTCCTGCCCCACCTGGCTTTGAACCGAGATCCTCAGATCTCAGCTTTCTGAATAGCTAGGATGACAGGTGTGAGCCTTCAGTGCCCAGCTAAAATATTTTTTTATTTTTTTTTGTCATGGGGCTTGAACTCTGGGCCTGGGTGTTGTCCCTCAGCTCTTCAGCTCAAGGCAAAGCACTCTACCACTTGAGCCACAGCACCACTTCTGGTTTTCTGAGTGGTTTATTGGAGATAAGAGTCTCACTGACTTTGGTGCCCAGGCTGGCTTTGAACCGCAATCCTCTGATTTCAGCCTCCTAAGTAGCTAGGATTACAGGCATGAGCCACTGGCATCCAGCTAAAATATTTTTTAAAAGTACATTTCCGGCTGGGAAGGTGGCTCAGTGGTAGAGTGCTTGCCTTGCATGCCTGAGGCCCTGGGTTCCATTCCTCAACACCACATTAAGAAAAAAGCCGGAAGTAGTGCTGTGGCTCAAGTGGTAGAGTGCTAGCCTTGAGCTAAAGAGCTGAGGGACAGTGCCCAGGCCCAGAGTTCAGGCCCACAACCGGACCAAAGAAAAAAAAGTACATTTCCATTGCTTTTCACACATTAAAAATTTTTTGTTAGTCCTTTTTTGTCTCTCTTCTTATGTATACGTGTGCTGGTACTGGAGCTTGAACTCAGGACAGGGGCATCTGCCCTCAGCTTCTTTGCCCAAGGCTGGCACTCTACCACTTGAGCTACAGCTCCACTCCTGGCTTTTTGCTGGTTAACTGGAGATAAGAATCTCACAGACTTTTATTCCCCAGGCTGGCTTCAAACTGTGATCCTCAGATCTCAGCCTCTTGAGCAACTTGGATTCCAGGTATGAGCCACCAGCACCTAGTCTCTCTTTTTAATTCATATGTGAAACAAGTTCTATTTTAAAATTTAATTAAAGCCAAGCACTGGTAGCTCACATCTGTAATACTACCTACTCAGGAGGCTGAGATCTGAGGATCTCAGTTTGAAGCCAGCCCAGTCAGGAAAGTCCATGAGACTCTTATCTCCAATTAACTACCAAAAGAGTCCAAAGTAGAGCTGTAGCTCAAGTAGTAGAGTGCTAACCTTGAGCAAAAAGAAACTCAAGGACATGAGACTCAAAGTCCAAGAGGCTCTTAAATTCAATTAACCATCAAAAAGCTGGAAGTGCATCACCTTTATAAAAAGAATAAAAAAAATTAGGGCTGGGAATGTGGCTTAGTGGTAGAGTGCTTGCCCAGCATGCATCAAGCCCTGGGTTTGATTCCTCAGTACCACATAAACAGAAAAAGCCAGAAATGGCACTGTGGCTCAAGTGGTAAAGTTCTAGCTTTGAGCAAAAGAAGCTCAGGGACAGTGCCCAGGCTCTCAGTTGAAGCTCCAAGACTGGCAAATTAATTAATTTAAAAAGAAACAAATTGTTCAACACATGAAAAAAGCTAGAAGTGGAGCTATGACTGAATTTGTAAAGTGCTAGCCTTGAGGAAAAAAAAAAAGGAAAGAAAAGAGAAAAGAAAAGAAAACCTGGGCTGGGAAGGTGGCTCAGTGGTAGAGCGCTTGCCTTGCATGCTGAAGGCCCTGGGTTCGATTCCTCAGCACCACATAAGCAAAAAGAAAAAAGCCGGAAGTGGCGCTGTGGCTCAAGTGGTAGAGCGCTAGCTTTGAGCTGAAGAGCTGAGGGACAGCGCCCAGGCCCAGAGTTCAGGCCCAAAAAATTAAAAAAAAGCCGGAAGTGGCGCTGTGGCTTGAGCCTTGAGCTGAAGAGCTGAGGGACAGTGCCCAGGCCCAGAGTTCAGGCCCCACGACTGGACCCAAAAAAAAAAAAAAAAGAAAACCTTAGGGACAGCACCCAGGCCCTGAGTTTAAGCTCTAGGACTGGCACCCAAAACATAATTATTTTTCTATCCAATAAAATAATTCTTAGAAGTCTTAGTCTTGCTTGTGTGTGTGATGGTACTGGGGCTTGAACTCAGGCCCTCTTGCTTAGCTTTTTCTAGTCAAGGCTGATATTCCACCACTTGAGCTACCACCCAACTTCCAGCTTTTGGATGGTAATGGGAGTGGAGTCCCTTGTATTTGTCTACCTGTGCTGGCTTCAAACCTAGATCTTCAGATTTCAGCCTCCTGAGTAGCTAGGAATACAGGTGTGAGCCACCTGTACCTAGCTGTAGTTTTACTGTTAACAAGACTTAGAAAGCTATTTTTCATTTTTACAATAGCAATTTACAAAAACAAACTAGTTAATATGCCTAAAATATATTGTAAAGAGGATTAAATCCAAATTACTTCTGAAACAGAATGAAACAGATTAAGATCATTTGTTTACATAATCAAAGTCTAAGATACCTTCTGTAAGGCTTTAAGTAAGCAGTCCCAACAGCCATTTAAGTCCTGGGAAGCCTGGGCAGAAAATTCCTTGAGACTTTTATCTTCAATTAGCCATCAAAAAGCTGGAAATTCTTCACATTTATAATAACAATAAAAATTTTAAAATAAAAAACAAATTGTGGCTAGGAATGTGGCTTACTGGTAGAGTGCTTGCCTAGCATGCATGAAGTCCTGGGTTCGATTCCTCAGTACCACATACACAGAAAAACCTGGAGGTGGCGCTGTGGCTCAAGTGGTAAACTTTGAACAAAAGAAGTTCAGGGATAGTGCCTAGGCCCTGAGTTAAATTCCAGAACTGGGGGGAAAAAATCAATAGAAAAAAAATAAAATGATACATTGTTTTCTTTAGGCTAGAGCTTGAAGGTTAACTGTTGAATTCCCTGGGGAGGAGTGGGGGGGAGGGAACAGCTACTTAAACAGAGGCAACAGTTTCTCTATAATTATAATCCAAGAATCGTCTTAAAAATACACACACTCCTTCAAGATAGTGTCCATCCTTGAAATAATATTTTCCTTTGCAAGCACTTTTTGTGTCCAGAGGAATCATTTTCCAATGAGTTTTTATCCAGAGCAAGAGACAAAGCACAAAGTGTGAACCAATGCAGCAGTGATACTCACTAGATGCTATGTAGGAAATGAACTTTACAATTTGAGGGGTGGGAAAGTAGGAGAAAATCAGGAAGGGGGTAACAATGTTTGACGAGAAATGTACTCATTAACTTACTTATATAACATTACCCTTTCTATAAGATAAAATAAGAGATATCCTTGCTTCTTAGCAGGGAAAAAATTGCTCCTTTATACTTTTGTCTGTCTCTGCTAAGTGTTGTAGCTTATTAAGGGAGTTTAAGGCTTAAAACAAAATTTTTTTTAAAAAATAGTACCTGTATGTTTTTAATCAAACTATTCATTGATGTCGTTGTTGTTTCTGAACTCTTAGCTAGTATTTTTAATGTTTAATTTTTCCCTGATCTATCCTATTTCAGACTAATGGCATCCCCTTCCTCCCCGCCCCAAACCAGAAGGAAAGGCATTGACTAATAGGACTGCTTCAAACAAGACTTGGAATGATTATGGCGGCCATAGTCCCCTTCTGGGTCGTCAAAAGCAGGGGCGTGGCTAAGTGAGCGGTTGCAGTTGAGGATTCCGAGGTCAGAAACCTATGGGCGTCACGCCCACATCTCAACGGTTAGAGCTGCAGAGGGCACAAGACTATGGCTGCTAGCACGTGACTGCTTGCGTCACTGGGAGCACGTTCCATTCTCGAACTTTCTGTGGAGACGTTGAAAAGGCAAAGCTGGTGACCTCTTCGGCTGTGGCCCAACTGGAGATCCGTACTCTTGGGTATTTGCCTTAACTACCATCTTACTTAGCTGCTGAAGGAGGGGGCGGGCAGGAAAGAAGGGCAAGCTTCTTCAGGTAGGGAAATCTGGTCTCTGAGATGACGAAGGCCAGTGCCGCCATTGTCCAGTGAACGGTGAAAGAAAGGGTAGAGAACCGTTCGCTATGCACTCAGTCTCTCAACTTTCTCAGCCTTTCCATTATTAGTAATAATCTAAGGGCCTAGGCCGTTGAACTGCCACTTTTAGATTTGGGGATTTGGGGAAGGGCGGTTCGCCTCTTTTGTTATTTTTCCCTCAACTTCACCCCAACAATGGGCTTACCCCAACAATGGGCTTAAGTTTCTCTAGTATACTTTTCCAGTCAAGGGTTAAGCCATTGAACTGCCCTTTTTTATTCTTTATTCCTCAACTTGATTCAGTCGTCGCCATTCCCCCTCCCACTTCTGCCCACACACACCCCACTCCCCCTCTCTCCCACTCCCTTCCCCCCACTCCGCTCCTTCAACTTCACCTCCCCTCCCCTTGCCAACTCGCTTGCTGTTGCTCCATTTCCTTCCATATCTACGCTACTTGTGCTTTGCCTCGGGCCTGCTTCCTCTAACATCTCCCCTCTTATTCTATCCCCAAAGGTAGGCATCTAATTCCGTACATATGTCTGAAGAGCAGGAACCGGAATTTCCTAAAGAGAACGGCCATGTGAGCGTTCCCTTGAAGCCGAAAGGCAACGAAGAGCATTTGAACAATGGTAACTCCCTGCTTTTTTATCCCTGCCCTCAGGAGGAAGAGCACCTGCACTGGTCATGAGTTCAGAGATACTCACGGTCTTTTTTTTTTTTTCTTAAAAATATTTTATTGTAAAGGTGATGTGCAGGAGGGTTACAGTTACTTAAGTAAGGTAATGAGTACATTTTTTTTGTAAAATGTTACCCCCTCCCTCATTTTCTCCCACTTTCCCTCCCCCTTATTTTTAACTACTTATACAAAAGGGTTTAAGTTTTCAATTCAAGTAAGATTATGTCTTCATAAGATTCTTTAAATATATATAATATGTATATAATATGTATTATAATATATATATATGAGGCCGGGCATGGTGACTCATGCCTGTAATTCTAATGTAATAACCCGTGGTCTGGCCCACTGGAGGGAGCAGCCATTAAGAGGCTGATGTTACCACCCCATGGGGCAAACTGTCAAGAAAGAATTGGACAAGACTGTCTAGGTTTTTATTTCCTTCCCTTCTAATTAGTCATATTTGATGGCTTCAAATTCTTTATTGGAGTTTTATTTTAGATCTTGTATGGACTTCTTTACCTCCTCAATAAGGAAGCTAAAAAATAGAATGGAAGAAAGACAGCCTCTTCAGTAAAGGGTGTTGGTAAAATTGGTTAAACACCTGTAGAAAACTAAAGATAGATCCCCATCTATCACCCTACACCAGAATCAACTCCAAATGGATCAAAGACCTCAAAGCCAAAGCAGACACCCTGAAAACATTACAGGAAGGAATAGGAGAAATCCTAAGTCTCCTTGGCACAGGCTGAAATTTTCTTAATAGAGACCCAGAAACACAACAAATCAAAGAAAGGTCAGACAAATGGGATTGCATGAAAGTGCAGAGCTTCTGCATGGCAAAAGACATAGCTAGCAAGATCAATAGAAAGCCTACCAATTGGGAGAAGATCTTCACTAGCCATACAATGGACAAGGACCTTATATCTAAAATATACTTAGAACTCAAAAAATTAAATCCCCCAACAACAAATTCTCAAACAACTGCCCAATTAATAAGTGGGCTAAAGACTTAGAGACTTCTCTGAAGAGGAAATAAGAATGGCCAATAGACACATAAAGAAATACCTAACATCTCTGGCCACAAAAGAAATGCAAATTAAAACAACATTGAGAATCACCTCACTCCAGTTAGAATGGCTATAATCAAGAACTCTAATAACAACAGATGCTGGAGGGGATCTGGACAGAAAGGAACCCTACTGCATTGTTGGTGGGAGTGTAAACTTGTTCAACCACTCTGAAAGCAGTATGGAGGTTCCTCAAAAGACTCCACATAGAGCTCCCCTATGTCCCAGCAATCCCACTTCTGGGCATTTACCCAAATGATCACAAACAAAATCGTACTAAAGCTACCAGCACAACTATGTTTATTGCAGCATTATTCACCATAGCTAAGTTATGGAACCAACCCAGATACCTCTCAGCAGATGAATGTATCAAGAAAATGTGGGGTGTGGATGTGTGTGTGTGTGTGTGTGTGTAATGGGTTTTTTAATTATATTTTTTAGTCTATTCTTTTTTGGTACTGGGGGTTGAACCCAGAATGTTGCACTTGCTAGGCAAGAGCTTTACCACCAAGCTACATCCCTCCTTGTTACTTTAAAGGGCCCACTAGCACTACAGGTTCCAGTACCAAAGTTGCTAAATGCTATTGTCTCTCCTCCAACTTTGCTATAGGATTCTAACAAAATCTTGGCTATAGCCGGGCACCGGTGGCTCACGCCTGTAATCCTAGCTACTCAGGAGGCTGAGATCTGAGGATCGCGGTTCAAAGCCAGCCCGGGCAGGAAAGTCCATGAGACACTTATCTCCAATAAACCACTACAAAACCAGAAGTGGCGCTGTGGCTCAAGCAGTAGAGCACTAGCCTTGAGCTGAAGAGCAGAGGGACAGCGCCCAGGCCCAGAGTTCAGGCCCCATGACTGACAAAAAAAAAATCTTGGCTATGTTTAGGTTCAGTGATATCATTAAACTTAAATCCACTGGTTGGTTTTTTTTTTAGTTTTTTGGATTATTTTAAGGTAGCAGACAATTTTTTTCCATTTTTTTATTATTGTCAAGGTGATGTACAGAGGGGTTACAGTTACATGTGTAAGGTAACAAGTACATTTCTTGTCAAACTTGTTACCCTTCCCTCATTTTTTCTCCTCCTTTCCCTCTCCCTCCTTCCCTATCCCCGCCCCGCCCCCTGCAAGTTGTACAGATCATTTCCAACATATTATCTTGTGTATATTGCTGTTGCATTGGTTCCCCCCTCCTTGTTCTTTGTCTCACCCTTCCCTAATTTAAATAAACGTACATGCAATACCAGGCTACCAAAATCAAATACAATGACAATAGGGGATATGCCATAGGGGGAAGAACATACAAAAGAAAAAAATCACATAGTACCTAGTCTTGAGCTGAAGAGCTGAGGGACAGCGCCCAGGCCCAGAGTTCAGGCCCCACGACCCACAAAAGAAATGAAAAAAAAAGAAAAAGAAAAACCTCTTGTGTTCATGCTTTGGAGTTCATTTCACTTAGCATCATCTTATATGGTCACATGGATATAGATATTAAGCTATTCTGCTCATCTGCTAAGATTATCCTAGAGGAGTTTAGATTTTTGTTGTTGTTGTTGTTGTTGTTTGATTTTGACATAGGACTTGAACTCAGGGCCTGGGTGCTGTCCCTGAGCTTCTTTTGTTCAAGGCTAGTGCTATACTGCTTGAGCCACAGCACCACTTCTGGCTCTTTCTGAGTAGTATATTGGAGATAAGAGTCTCAGAGTTTCCTGTCCTAGCTGGCTTTGAACCACAATCCTCAGATCTCAGCCTCCTGAGTAGCTAGGGTTACAGGTGTGAGCTGGTGCCCTGCTCACTTCTGGTTTTCTGGTAGTTAAATGGAGATAGAAGTCTCACAAACTTTCTTATCCCAGCTGGCTTTGAACCACAATCCTCAGATCTCAGCTTCCTGAGTAGCAAGAATTACAGGTGTGGGGCTGGGAAGGTGGCTCAGTGGTAGAGTGCTTGTTGATTCCTCAGCACCACATAAGCAGAAAAAGCCAGAAGTGGCGCTGTGGCTCAAGTGGTAGAGCGCTAGCCTTGAGCTGAAGAGCTGAGGGACAGCACCGAGGCCCAGTTTTTAAGCCCCACGACTGGCAAAAAAAAAAAAAAAAAAAGAATTACATGTATGAGCCACCGGTGCCTGGCTGTCCGTTGGGTGTGGGGGGAGTGTTTTTGTTTTGTTTTGTTTTCTTGATCCAAGGCTTGAACTCTGGACCTGTGCACTGTCCCTGAGCTTCTTTTACTCAAGGCTAGTGAGCCACCGGTGCCTGGCTGTCCGTTGGGTGTGGGGGGAGTGTTTTTGTTTTGTTTTGTTTTCTTGATCCAAGGCTTGAACTCTGGACCTGTGCACTGTCCCTGAGCTTCTTTTACTCAAGGCTAGCACTCTACCATTTAAGCCACGGTGCCACTTTCTGTGATTAATTGAAGATGAGAGTCTCATGAACTTTCCTGCCCTGGCTGATTCAAACCTTAATCCTTAGATCTCAGCCTCCTGAGTAGCCAGGATTATAGGCATGAGCCACCAGTGACTGGCAGTCCATTAGTTTTTCAAGAATGAATAATAGGAGCCAGTGACAGAGCAAGGGTCCGCATATTAGGGACTTTCTACCACCAGCAGATCAAGTACAACATGTCCTCTAACCCTTTCCCTTTCCTTCCACATTCCTCTTTGCTCTTTTTTCCAGTCCTGGGGCTTGAACTCAAGACCTGGGCACTGTCCCTGAGCTTCTTTTTGTTCAAGGCTAGTGCTCTACCACTTGAGCCACAGCACCACTTCTGGCTTTTTCTGTTTATGTGGTACTGAGGAATCAAACGCACGGTTTCTTGCATGCTAGGCAAGCACTCTACCACTAAGCCACATTCTCAGCCTCCTCTTTGCTTTTGACTTGGGTTTTTACATTAACTTTATTTTTCATATATTCAGGTGATTTCACCAGGAAGTTGAAAGACAGCTCATCATTGGGGTAAGTAACAAAACATTTTTTATCAGTCACAGGACTTGAACTCAGGGCCTGGCCTTAACTTCTTTTTTGCTCAAGGTTGGTGCTCTTCCACTTGAGCTACTGCTCCATTTCTGGTTCAGGGGTGCCTAATTGGAGATAATAGTCTCACAGACTTCTCTGCCCAGGCTGTCTTTGAACCAAAATCCTCATATCTCAGCCTCCTGAGTGCTTAGGATTATAGGTATGAAACACCAGCATCTGGCTTTAATAAACCTGCTTTTATTTACAAATACTAGGAATCAAAATTAGGTTAGCAGAAGCAGGACATCAGGGCTCATGCCTGTAATCCTCCTTACTGAGGATTGAGGTATGAGGACAGTACAGGCAGAAAAGTTTGTGTAATTCCTGTCTCCAATTAAAGCCAAAAGTGGAGCTGATGCTCAAGTGATAGAGTACTAGCCTTCAGCAAAAAAAAAAAAAAAAAAAGCTCAGGCAGTGCCCAGGCCCTGAGTTCAAGTCCCAAGACCAGTATTCACACACATACACAAAAAAAATTAGGTTAGCTAACAAGAACAAACTGAGCAAAAATCCAAACTGAAGCTTTTCTTAAGTCACTAAGTACAACAAAGTGGACCAAAAAAACCCCAAATATATCAGATGAACCACTTAATATTGCAAAGATATTTTAAAACAATCAAGAGCAAATTCAAACCTCTGGCTGTAGAATTGTGGTGAAAACAGACCCATCCCTCTGAATTTCAGTTTGTTTCATATTTAAAATTAAATTGTTGTGTATAACTCCTGATAACTCTCTCCGCTTCAACATTCTGTTCAATGCATTCTCAAAATTCAATTTTACTTATTCCTTCATTTGATTTTAACCCCTGTATTCCATGTAAAAATATATTCCTACTTAACTCTCTGTTTTCTTGGTGTGTTTACATTTTAAATTGAATTATACAAATGAGCGGTTTCATTGTGACCTTTCCATACATGCATATAATATACTTTGATCCCATTCACCCCACTCTAACTTTTTTGCCCCAGCCCCCCTTATTTTAACTTTCTGATAAAATATTGAACTAGGTTTCATTGTGTGGTCTCTTTTAGTTTTTGGGGTTTTTTTGTTGTTGTTGGTTTTTTTGGGTCCGGTCATGGGGCCTGAACTCTGGGCCTGGGCGCTGTCCCTCAGCTCTTCAGCTCAAGGCTAGTGCTCTACCGCTTGAGCCATAGCACCACTTCTGGCTTTTTTTTTCTGCTTATGTGGTGCTGAGGAATCAAACCCAGGGCCTCATGCATGCAAGGCAAGCACTCTACCACTGAGCCACCTTCCCAGCCCTGTGTGGTCTCTTTTAAATTGCATACAGTTGGGTATGGGGCAATAGTGTTTGTTATGTGATTTATTTCTAGCCAAGAAAATTCACTTCACCTGCAAGAAGTTCTTCAAAAAGAGGCCAGCAGTGATGATGATGATATAAACGGTCACCAAAGTGTGAGTGGGGCAAGAGAACACAAAATACTGATACGTGGGAACCTGAGGAACGTGGGAAATGACAAAGGGAAAGATTCAAAGATGCTAACATATGTGTATTGTTAGGATATGATGTCCATTAAAATTGAACTTCACTGAGAATGTATTTGGCTAGTCATCATAGTCTTTTTCATAAGTCCTATTAGAGCCTTGAGATAAAAATCAATAGGAGAAAGAGAGAGAAAAAAACTACGAAGTTTCCCATTCTTGTTTGAAAAAGGAAAAGCAAATGTGCCTATGTAATTTGTCTTTGAGAATTAGATCCTAAATATGTTTGCAGATCTCCAAACTGTCATTAGAAAGATCTAATCTAATAAAGTCATGTGGTGCTTTTACGTCCTACAGTAATTCTAGCCTGCCATTTAATATTTCTGTGGATAGGGAATTAATTGCCTCCTAAGGGAGCCTGTTAGATCTTTGAAGAGCTCTGCCATTAGAACTTTGCTGCTTATGCCAAGTGAAGAGCTGTTTTGCTGTAGTTTAAACTGTTTACTCTAATTCAACTCCTTTGAACCATACATAACAAATCAAATGCTGCTTCCATATGATTGGCCCTCTGACAGAGATAGTGGCTGTGCCAATTTACCTTCATACTGCACAAGGGCTCATTTTTCTCTACATTTATACACATTATATTGACCTTTTGACAAGAGTTATCCTAACAGGTGTAAATTTATGCCTTACAGTATCAGTTTTGAATTGTACTTCCCTGGTGATTAGTGATGTGCTGAGTACCTTTCCACATTGTTCTTGGCTAGTATGTCTTTAATGGGAAAAATATCTTTTTTGTGTGCCAATCCTGAGGTTTGAACGCAAGGCTTGAGCACTATCCCTGAGCTTTTTTGCTCAAGGCTGGTGTTCTATCACTTGAGCCACAGCTTCACTTCTGGCTTTGTGATGGTTAATTGGGACTTTCCTGCCTGGGCTGGCTTTGAACTGAGATCTTCAGATCACAGTCCCCTGGATGGCTGGGATTACAGGCAGGAACCACCAGTGCCCAGTTTAATTTTATTTTTAATTGATGCATAATAAATGTGCAAGTATGTATGGAGTACAATGTACTATTTAAATGGCATTACTATTTTTATTACATATCTTTATAATATAGTATAAAATCAAGAATATAATGCCTTTCTTTGTTTCCAGTAAATATACAGTAGTTGTCTTTAAGTAATCATGATAATTATGGGCTATAAAATTGCTCCAAATACTGAATTAGCAAGTACTGGAATAAATACAGTTTAGTTCCCGTGAGCCTCTGGTCATATTCATATCCACTGATTAAGATATAACTTTCTTTTATTGTTTAAAGCTGTTTATGGGGTAAAGCTGATGATTAAGCCTTGTCTCAACTTTATTTTTCATTGTTTCAGGCTATCACTTATAATGTGAATATTAACACTGCCAGAACTTCTATCTAGTGCTGTTTTCCTCTTTGACTTTCTCTGTTAATCTTGATCATTTAATAGGTATCCACAGAGGATGAAGATGAGAATAGCTTCAGTGACAGTGACCCTGAAGATAATGTGAGGGTCATCATTGGCAAAATAACAATAAATCCTGCCATTTTGAAGTATGTATCTTAAGCTTACTTGGGTTTTGAGATATCTAGGAAGAAACACATTACCTATGCTTGGAATATTACCCTTGTTATCAGACAGAAAAGAATTTAGGAGTTCAATTAAATCCATAGTGAATGACATCACTTTATTTTTTTATGTTGTAAAGTTTATTGACAGAGTCAAAAAGAACACAGCCAGACATTTGGTTATCTTTGCCACTATAATGTATCATTACTAGAAAAAGGAAATTAAGAGTCTACTTAAGGCACTTCAGATAAAAGCCAATTTTCAATTTTCCACAAAAGAAACACTTTTTTTAAATGTAGTTCATCTGCTTTTGTACAGATTCATCCAAAATGCTGCCCTTCTCCTTACAGAAAAAAAAATGTGCTCTTTAAAGAGGAGACAAAACAAACACAGAAACCCTGTCATTCATTCAGTGACCATGGCAAATAGCTGAGCTATACAGACTGCACGGTAGTAATGTTCCTTGGGACCCAACAATCAGGGCATCTTAATACAGGTCTCATAATAATAACAGCACAAATAAATATAGCCTGAGACAAGTATGAGAATCGCACATGAGAAATTGAGAACCACCTAATTACAGGAAAATAATTAACAAAAGGTGGCTCTATTTAAGAGCAAAAGGCCAACTGTATCCCCCACTTTCCACCAAATCCACTACAGAATCCCACATATAGTTATCTCCACTCCATCCACAAAGCTCTCTTGCATAAGACACTTCTACCACATGACGATTGTTTAATGGTAAATAGCAGGAAACAATGACATCACTTTAGACTACTTTGGACATTGGGGTTTTGTTATTATTGTTCCTGGTAATAGGGCTTGAACTGAGGGCTGGGTGTTGTTCCTGAGCTTTTCTTGCCCAAAGATAGCACTTTACCACTTGAGCCATAGCTCCACTTCTGGCTTTTTGGTAGTTAATTGGAGATAAGAATCTCACAGACTTTCTTGCCAGGGTTGGCTCTGAACCATAATTCTCAAATCTCAGGCTCCTGAGTAGCTAGGATTACAGGCATAAGGCACAGGTGTTCAACTGTGTGGGTTTTTTTGGCGGGGGGAGTTGTATTTTGAGTATTAGGTTTTTTAGGAGTTTGTTGTTATTGTTGTAAACATGCTGTGATGTTTGTTAAGAATTTTCATGCTTAAAAAGAGTAAGAGAGCTGGGCACTGGTGGCTCATGCCTGTCATCCTACCTACTCAGGAGGCTGAGATCTGAGGATCCCGGTTGAAAGCCAGCCTGGGCAGGAAAGTCCATGAGACTTTTATCTCCAATAAACCACCAGAAAACCATAAGTGGTGCTGTGGCTCAAGTGCTTGCCTTGAGCTGAAGAGCTGAGGGACAGCACTCAGGCTGAGTTCAAGCCCTATGACTAACAAAAATAAATAAATAAAGAATAAGAGAGACATTAAATCTATTTCTTTAGGTGGTACTACATTTTAAGCTAAAGGCCTCATACTTGCTAGGCAGGAACTATACATTCCCAGCATATTTCTGATAAAATGGAAGTACAATGAAGTACAAATCAATGTTCTGTAAAAGTCAGAACATTTTAGTTTTGTTCAATAATCTACTTTTAGTTTGCCATTTGCAATTTAAGAAAGGGACACATATTTCCTTTATCATTAAAGTAAAATAAATTTCACATCTCTCTCTCTCTCTCTCTCTACCTTTTTAATTGAAAGATGTCTTGTTCTAAAATTAAGGTCAGAATCTTCCATCAATCTCCTTTCTAGTATGAATAGGACATAGTTTTATGAATGTATACTCATATAAATAACACTTCAAATTGCTGATGTCACAATTAATGACAATGTACCTCTATACCCTAGGCAGATGCTTTTAAACTCTCAAACTAGTGAAAACACGGGAGCATCTACATCAGGTATCTTCCTTTTTGTTTGTATTATTACTGAAGTTATATTTGTTTCATTATAGCCTCACCATCTGGTGTTTGGAACTCTTGTGTGATCTACCCATTTGCAATATGTTCCATCCAAACAGGAGTGTTAAGATGACTCTGAACTTCAGGAATGGGGTGGGCTTGCTCTTTGGGATTTAGGGCAAGAGGAAACTTATCCTTAAAAACAGCTCTCAATGCAGTATTTTTTGCTGACTCTCAGAACTTGAAGGTATTCTTTCTTGTTTCCTCCGCCTTCACTAAGTTCAAAATAAGGCATATATCTTCTCTCTAAATTTTACAGACTCTTAACCAACATAGCCAATCCCATAGCATATCACCTTTATAGCAGAATCAGTGCCCAAGAAGCAATTATGCATGACCATGTATCTTTCTCATAAATAATAGATGTATAGGAACAGAATTGGGGGATAAAGGAAGTCCAAGTGGCTCCCATTCCTTCCTCTCTCTAACTTAACTTCTATGCCTTAGCAACCCTTAACTTTCTAGACCATAAAGGGAGCAAAGGTAAGAAGAGTAGTAATTGAGTACCTTCTAGAGAGCAGCTGGGTTTGGTGTTTTTGTTTTTGTTTTTTTGTCGGTCATGGGGCTTGAACTCTGGGTCTGGGCACTGTTCCTGAACTCTTCAGCTCAAAGGGAGCGCTCTACTACTTGAGCCACAGCGCCACTTCCAGTTTTCTGGTGGTTAATTGGAGATAAGAGTCTCACAGATTTTCCTTCCCAGGCTGGGCTTTGAACCATGATCCTCAGATCTCAGTCTCCTAAGTAGCTAGGATTACAGGCGTGAGCCTGGTACCAGTGCCTGTCTGGTAAATAATGTTTTTTGTTTTGTTTTGGTCCGGTCGTGGGGCCTGAACTCTGGGCCTGGGCGCTGTCCCTCACCTCCACCACTACCTCTAGCACTCTATCACTTGAGCCACAGCGCCACTTCTGGCTTTTTTTTCTGCTTATGTGGTGCTGAGGAATCGAACCCAGGGCCTCATGCATGCAAGGCAAGCGCTGTACCACTGAGCCAACTTCCCAGCCCTAAATAATGTTTTCAATGTAGGGTAAAATACATTGCTCCCATCCTCATCCCTACCCTCCACTTCTAATTATTTTACTTCCCAGTTTTCAGGAATTTAAATAGTGCTATATTCATGAGAAAAGCAGGCTGAGAATGTGGCTTAGTGGTAGAGTGCTTGCCTAGCAATTATGAAGCCCTGGGTTCAATTCCTCAGTACCATATAAACAGAAAAAGCTGGAAGTGGCACTGTGGTTCAAGTAGTACAGTGCTATCCTTGAGCAGAAGAAGCTCAGGGACAGTGCCCAGGCCCTGTGTTCAAGCCCCAGGACTGGCAAAAAAATAATTAAAAGAAAAAGGTATTTCTGCAGCCTGGTTATCATGTATATGTATGCATGTACATGTATACATATGCACATACATACACATTTACATTTATATACATACACACACATTTACCCATACATACTATATTTACATTATATACACATAGCATTTACAACTATAACCACCTTACCTAAATCCACAAAGGCCTTTTATCCCACCCATAAGACTAGTTTCAGGAAAGAAACTTACTCTCTCATCTACCAATGTCCAGTCATAGTCATAAATAAAATTTCTTTATAAGGCTTTAAGTTCCAAATATTTATCAAAGGCCACATTCCCATCATGAAGGAAGAACTCTGCTGATCCACATAAAGAGCTTTTCTCTTGAGTATCAGTCCGAGAACAGTGAACTAGTTTTGTCCAATGAAAATTTTAAGCTCTTGCACTCACAGAAAACAAAAATCTGGTTTATATTTTTCTGGGAAAAAATATATTTAGGCATTGTGTATATGCGAGTATATAAAGGGTAAGGACCTGCCTTAAGTCTTAGGACAGTAAAGGCCATTCCTGTTGAGCCCTTAGACAGAAATGAGAAACATCTTATTGGAAACAAAAAAAAAAAACTAGAAACTGCTCAATAAATTAGATAAGTAGGTCTGATCCAAAGGACCCAATGATTTGCCTTGGAGTTTTTGTGTGTGTGCCACTAGTACTGGGGTTTGAACTCAGGGCCTGGGCACTGTCCCTTAGCTTTTACAGTCAAAGCTGGCACTTGAGCCACACAGCTCCATTTTCGATTTTTTGGTGGTTAATTGAAGATAAGCATCTCTAGGTTTTATCTGACCTTGCTGGCTTCAAACCTCAGATCTTAGCCTCCTTAGTAGCTAGAATTACAGATGTGAGTCACCAGTGCCCAGCTGGAATTTTTTTGTCTCTTCTTTTTTAGTACTAGGGATCAAGCCTAAGACTTGCACTTTCTGAGCAAGCACTTTGCCACTTAGCTACATCCCAGCCCTGGATTTTTTTTTTTGGCCAGTCCTGGGGCTTGAACACTGAGCCTGGGCACTGTCCCGGAGCTTCTTTTGCATAAGGCTAGCACTCTACTATTAAGCCACATTCCCAACCCCTGTAATTTTTTAATGAAAAAAAGATTCATTTAACATAAGCAAAGATTTTTTTCCCCTAGATCCAAGAATCTATAAAATTCACTCACTGAGTGAGCGAAAAGACTGATAAAGTGGCTCAGGATTTGTCTTCAATTGATCAATTAAACATTCATCTTTTTTTTTTTTTTGGTTGGCGTGGGGCTTGAACTCTGGGCCTGGGCGCTGTCCCTCAGCTCTTTAGCTCAAGGCGAGCGTTCTACCACTGGAGCTACAGTGCCACTTCCAAACATTCTACTTTTAATTAAGTGGTTTCAGAGGAGAATAAAAGTGAAACAATTGGTTTTGAAGGTATTTACTCATTGTCTGGCTTAGAGTCTGGTAGAGCAACAAAAAGAGTTTCACGTTTACCATATTTAGTAATAATAATATTATGACATCAGCATACAGTACTGTTCTTATGTACTGAAGAGAATGTACAAATGTAAAAAACTAAACCATAATGCATATTATTTCAGTAGCTTATGGGAGAGCCATACAAAAATATTTTTTGGTTCTAATCCTGAGGCTTGAACTGAGGTCCTGGGTATTGACCTGACCCTAGCGCTCTACCAATTGAGCCACTACTCCACTTTCAGCTTTTTTGGTGTTTAATTGCAGATAAGAGTCTCGTAGACTTTCCTACCCATCCTGGCTTCGAACCTCAGTCCTCAGATCTCAGCCTCCTAAGTAGTTAGGATTGCAGGTGTGAGCCACCAGGGCTGGTTCTTTACCCTTTATCTACTGGCACATACCCAATGCCAATATTTTTTAGAAAAAATATCATCCTCAGAACATAAAATGAGGATAGAGACAAAATTTCTATTGCGGGACTGGGAATGTGGCTTAGTGGTAGAGTACTTGCTTAGCATGCATAAAGCCTTGGGTTTGATTCCTCAGTACCACATACACAGAAAAAGCCCAAAGTGGAGCTGTGGCTCAAGTGGTAGAGTGCTAGCCTTGAGCAAAAGAAGCTCAGGGACAGTGCCCAGGCCCAGAGTTCAAGCCCTGGGATTGACAAAACAAATTTTTATTGCAATAACCTCTTAATTTATACCTTAGAAATTTTATTCTTACATGCTAGTCATTTTTCATTGTTGTAACAAAATGCCTTCTCAGAAAGCAGCTTCAGAGAAAGATTTCAGAAGTTTCAGTCCATGGTTGGCTGGGTCCATTATTTTTGGCCAGAAGTTCAAGGGGAAGAGGACAGGTAGAACAGAGCTTCTCATCTTATGGCAGCCAAGAGGCAGAAAGAGGGTTAAGGTCAAGCCAAGATAAGGTACATATCCTTCAAAAGCACACTACTAGTGACCTCGTTTCTCCAATCAGGCTGCACCTCTTGATTTCCACCATTTCCTACTAATGTCATCAATCAGGCCAGAGCCCTAATGATTCAGTGATTGGATCCACATGCTGGGGCCAAGCCTTCAAAATAGTGTCCTGGGAGGACACTTCTTACACAAACCATAAGATCTTACTATCCAAATCTTGTTGTGGTAGAATGTCAGTGAATGACAATAGCTTAACATTTTACTGTACTTGTTTAAGGGTTTGTTTTTGTTAGGGGGGGTTGGTCAGTCATGGGGCTTAAACTCTGGGCCTGGGCATTGTCCCTGAGTTCTTCAGCAAAAGCCACAGCATTGCTTCCAGTTGTCTGGTAGTTAATTGGAGATAGTAGTCTCACGGACTCTCCTGCCTAGGGCTGGCTTTGAACCTCAGATCCTCAGATCTCAGCCTACTGAGTAGCTAGGATTACAGGCAAGAGCCACCGGTGTCCAGCTTGCTTAAGTTCTAATAATAATAAAATAAGGGATGAATAGGGCTTGGGAAAAGAACAATGATGAAAGGGGTGACATTGATCTAGATGCATGGTACTCATAAACTGATACGTTGAATCCCCTTGGCACAACTACTTAAAGATAAAAAATGTTCTGGGCTGGGATGGTGGCTCAGTGGTAGAGCGCTTGCCTTGCATGCCTGAGGCTCTGGGTTCGATTCCTCAGCACCACATAAGCAAAAAGAAAAAAGCAGGAAGTGGCGCTGTGGCTCAAGTGGTAGAGCGCTAGCCTTGAGCTGAAGAGCTGAGGGACAGCACCCAAGCCCAGAGTCCAGGCCCCATGACCGGACCCCCCCCAAAAAAAAGTTCTGATTGAAAAAAGAATAATATAATTGCAGATAACTGACAAGAGTTGGAGATAAAAATACAAAAAAGAGAAGGAAGGAAAAAAAAACAAAAAATACCATCTAAAGATAGACTAGATTGAGTTTTGGCCTTTTTCTCTTTTTAATTCACTCATACAGGGTGGAGCAGGAAGAGGTCAAATCTGTGTCTCACTAAGAGTAGCTTCTCTTTGTTCTACATTGATTTTATCAGGTCTTAACTGGGATTCTATTTTTTTAATTTAATTCAGTTTCAATAACTCAGGGGGATTTAGAAGTAAATTTTTCTAGTTTTTACTTTATATATTTTTACTTAGGTATCTAATACAGCTGAAATTTGATAATACTTGACTATTCATGCGTGGGATCAGCCAGATCCCATTTCTACAGGTGGGGGTGGGAGTGCATTACTGGAAAGGAGAAAGGAGAAAGTAACTAAGAGTTTTTCTTTCAGTTTCCACCACCAACACCACTATGGAAGAAGAATGAGAAAATGCAAGCCCGATATCTGCTTCACTCCATAAGTGAAATTGTGACAAATTGGTTTTTTAAAGTAATTGCATGAACCGTGGTGTAGTGTTGGACAAACAAGCATTAAAGCTTATGATCCCAGTATCCCAGTACCCCCCGACCCAAAAAAAAAAAACAGCCTAAAAGTAATGAATGGCTTCATCTCTACCATATACCTCAAAAGAAATCAGAGTCAGAATGTAATCAGATTTGTGAACTAATCTGGAATGTGCCATCTCTGTTAAATCTTAAGTGTTTTAAAAATTGAACACTATTGCTCAGCCGGGGACACACACACAAAAAAGTCTAAAGTCATGTACATGTCACAATAAAATTGTTTATGGAGCTGAATAAAAGCAGTTTGTTTTGAAAGCTTTGTGTTTCTGTGTGAAAGTTTCTAACACATTCGTTCTCAACTACATTAGTTAGCTCAGGATTTATCTTTAAAAAAAAAAAACTGAGCTGGGCACCAGTGGCTCACGCCTGTAATCCTAGCTAGCCAGGAGGCTGAGATCTGAGGATAGAGATTCAAAGCCAGCTCAGGCAGAAAAGTCTGTGAGACTCATGTCCAATTAACCACCAAAAAGCCAGAAGTGGGGCTGTAGTTCAAGTGCTAGAGCATTAGCTTTGAGCAAAAAAGTTCAAGGAAAGTGCCTAGGTCCTGCGTTCAGGATAGTTTGTGTGTGTGTGTGTGTGTGTGTGTGTGTGTGTGTGTGTGTACATTACTGAGAATTGAGAGTGGAAGGGGAATAAGCATAAACTTACAGGAATGAACAAGCTTGCTGGAAGGAAATCAGTTACTAAAGAAGTTAGAAGCAATGGCAGTGGCTTGTGCCTGTTATACCAGTAGCTCAGGAGGCTGAGACAGGAAGATCATGAGTTTGAGGCCAGCCAGGGCTACATAGCAAGACCCAGTCTCAAAACAGATAAAAAATTAACAGGCTTGGTCCCTGAGTTGGTGAAGAGATCTTTCATGTTTCTAGAATTATGAATAATTAAATACTTATTAGATCCATAACTTTGGATATGAACCAGCATGTTTCCCCTAAGCTTGCTTTATTTTTTTTCACTCTTGTATCTTCTTTGTCCTCTGTGTCTTTTCAAATATCTTTGAGCTCATAGGTCCCTTCTTCTGTATGATCTATTCTGCTATTACATCTTGTGTCACATTTTGTCACATTTTAAGTTTGTGTTGTTCAAGCAGCAGACTATGTGTGGTGCTCTGATGCCTTATTTTGACCATTAGCTGAGGTCATAGTTGCCTGAAAGTTCTGGGTGTTTTTACTGAATTGATCTACATTTCTTTTTTTCTTTTTTTGTGTTTTGTTTCGTTGGTCATGGGCCTGAATTCTGGGCCGAGGTGCTATCCCTGAGCTCTTCAGCTCAAGGCACTTGAGCCACAGCATCACTTCTGGTTTTCTGGTGGTTGACTGGAGATAAGAACTTTTCCTTCCCAGCCTAGCTTTGAACCATGATCCTCAGATCTCAGCCTCCTGAGTAGCTAAGATTACAGGTGTGAGTCACCAGCACCCAGCTCTCTTTGTTTTCTCTTTTCTTTTTTTCTTTTGTCGTGGGGCTTGAATTCAGGGCCTGGGAACTGTCCCTGAGCTTTCTTACTTAAGGCTAGTGTTCTGCCACTTTGAGCTACAGCTCCACTTGTTTCTAGTGGTAATTGGAGATAAGAGTATCACAAGCCAGGCCCCGGTGGCTGATTCCTGTAATCCTACCTACTCAGGTGGCTGAGATCTAAGGATTGAAGTTAAAAGTCCTGGAGACTTTGGGAGGAGGGAGAAGGGTCAGTTTCAGGGACTCCTCCATCCTCAGATCTCAGTCTCCTGAGTGAGGATCTACATTTCCTAAAGGTGGTTAGTATGCTGTATATTCAAAGGCTAGCTACATATTTATGCCAGTCTCCGCACCTAGGATCTGTTTGTCTGCCTTTTCAAGAAATTCCAAGCAGGTTGTGTGTTTTCTTTAAGCCTATAATCACTTCTTTTATTTCAACACTAGATGGCAGCCAAAATCCCATTTTTACCATGAGTCTGCTCTGTATAGTCACATTTTAGTACCACAGAATGAAATAAGCTCAGATTTTTCACAATTCTGCAGTTCAATGTATTGTTCAACGTACACTGAGAAAGTAACTTAAAAGTATAAGCCATCTACACAAACATCTCTCAGGCTGATGTAGGCCCAAATACCTGAAACTCTGTGACTGTTTACTTCCCTGCACTAGGCAGAACCACAGAAAGGGGGTTGAAATCAAGGGGAAGAGGGTACATGAATGAAGAGAGGAAGGTGGGAAGAACGCAGTCAAAATTCAGTGCATATCCCACAAAATTAAGAAAATTGAGGAAGTAGTGGAGTGCTAGCCTTCAGTAAAAGGGACTGCTTTTTTGCTAACATTATTTTGACTATGACAGCAGAGCTTTCTGGAGTAGGATGGAGTAGAAAATTCAGGATTTACCCTTGGAATTCAAGGTCAGGTTCATGAAATTGAACATACTGCACAGATCCTAATGGCCCTCATCCCCAGGCAAGTGCCCCTGGGATAGCCCTGGTATCAGGCAGAGACATAGGGTGCAAGACTATAAAACTCCTCATCTGACTAGCATTACTTGTGCCTACTTGCAGTAGTTTTAGGTTGTGAGTTTACCTCATCAAGACAAAGCCTAGTTAGCAATATGATGTCTGGCCCTACCCAGTGCTTTACTGGGCTGAGAGTTGTGACTTTTTTTTTTGGTTGGTTGTGGGGCCTGAACTCTGGGCCTGGGCTCTGTCCCTCAGCTCTTCAGCTCAAGGCTAGAGCTCTACCACTTGAGCCATGGTGCCACTTCTGGTTTTCTGATTGGTTTATTGGAGATAAGAGTCTCATGGACTTTCCTGCTATAAATAAGATTGCTGTCTTGATTTTAATTTCAGATGCTGCTGATTTTGTTCAGTAGTAGTAGTAGTTGTTGTTGTTGTTGTTGTGCTAGTCCTGGGGCTTGAACTCAGGGTTTGGACACTGTTCCTAAGCTTTTGTGCTCTACCACTTGAGCCACAGCTCCACAATTCTAGCTGGGCAGTGGTGGCTCATACCTGTAATACTAGCTACTCAAGAAGCTGAGATCTGAGGATAACCGTTCAAAGCCAGCTCAGGCAGGAAAGGTCGTGAGACTCATCTCCAATAAACCATTCAGAATACTGGAAGTGGCACTGTGGTTCAAGTGATAGAGCTCTAGCCTTGAGCTGAAGAGCTGAGAGACAGTTCTCAGACCCAGAGTTCAAGCCCCATGACTGGCAAACAACAAAAAACAAACAACACAATTCCAGTCTATATACATATACATATGTGTGTGTGTGTGTGTATACACACACAATATGTGTGTGTGTATCACAAAACAGCTGTAAAGAAAGAAATGACATCTTTTCTACAGTACCTAAGATACTCAATACTGACACAAAAAGCAATCTAACAGAAACAAAGGCAAGTCTTCTCACTTATATGGTGGTTTTGTATCTTACAAATTTGCTGAATTTATTCAGGAGTTTTAATAATTTTTGGTTGAGTCTTTGAATACTATGCCATATACAGAGTGATAATTTAGCCAAGTGACAATGACAATGGTTCATGACTGTAATCCTGACTGTTCAGGAGGCTGAGATCTGAGGATTGCTCTTTAAAACAAGCCTAGGAGCACTGTTCACAATAGCTAGGATATGGAAACAACCCAGATGCCCCACCACAGATAAATGGATCCAAAAATTGTGGTATCTATACACAATGG
>NW_012267332.1:4156705-4159001 GCF_000151885.1 Dipodomys ordii | reverse complement strand
AAGAAAGAAAGAAAGAAAGAAAGAAAGAAAGAAAGAAAGAAAGAAAGAAAGAAAGAAAGAAAGAAAGAAAGAAAGAAAGAAAAAAAGAAAGAAAGAAAGAAATATTCTATAGATGTCTGCTAAGTCTACTTGGTCAATATAATTATTTAGGTCTGAGGATTCCTTGCTGAGTTTTTCCCTGGATGATCTATACAGAGGTGACAGTGATGTGTTGGAGTCACCAACAATCAATGTGTTTGGATACATGTGTGTTTTTAGGTCAAGTATTTGTATCATGAAGTTGGGTGCTCCAACATTTAGTGTATAGATATTTAGAATTGTCATATCTTCCTGTAGGAAGTTGCCTTTTATTAATATGTAATGTCTTTTTTTGTCTCTTCTTACCAATTTTAGTTTGAAGTGTATTTTATCTGATATTAGAATAGCTACTTCAGCCTACGTATAGGGGGCATTTGCTTGAAAGATTTTTTTTGGGGGGGTCCGGTTATGGGGCCTGAACTCTGGGCCTGGGCACTATCCCTCAGCTCTTCAGCTCAAGGCTAGCGCTCTACCACTTGAGCCACAGCGCCACTTCCTGCTTTTTTCTTTTTGCTTATGTGGTGCTGAGGAATCGAACCCAGAGCCTCATGCATTCAAGGCAAGCGCTCTACCACTGAACCACCTTCCCAGCCCTGCTTGAAGGATGTTATTCCAACCTTTCCCTTTGAGAATGTCTGCTTTTGTTGGCAAGATGTGTCTATTGCAGACAACAGATGGATGGGTCTTGATTTTTGATCCAGCTAATCACTCTATGTCTTTTCATTAGAGAGTTAAATCTCACAATACTGTGAAATTTGGGAAATTATGTAATCATTTAATCACAATAAAGAATTTGAAAAAAAAATCTGAGGATCGCAGTTCAAAGCCAACCCAGGCAGCAAAGTCCATAAGACTCATCTCCAATAAACTACTAAAATACCAAAATAAAATAATAATAATGATGATGATGATGATGATGAGAGTTAAGTCCATTGATATTGAGAGGACTGAGAAGTGTTTGGTAACTCCTACTGTGTTATCCATCTTCTTAGGGGTTGTGCCTCCTCTATTCTTACTATATTTATCTTTCTCTGATAAGGAGCATTTTCTCTGCCAATATCATGTTATTGTTGATTTTCTGTATGTAGGACATCTTTAAGTAACTTCCTTAGTGCTGGTTTGATGGAGAAAATTTGTTTTAATTTTAATGCAGCAAGACTCACCTCACTGCAGTACCTATTTGCCAATTTCTGACCTTGCACACCCATGGTGTAAATTCTTCTTTGCTAAAACATGTCTCTGTCTGTTTATAGTTTGATTGGTGTGACTTTTTTGAGTTGAAGTGTGTTCTGGGACACTAAATCTCTGTTTGGTCAGAGACAACTAGAGTATTTACCTGTTGCTACTTCACCACCTTCCTGAAAGGAGAGTTCTAAGATATGGCTTTCAGGGGGAAAGGTAAGTGTTTTCAGTTTAAGCCATTTTTTATTATATTCTTTTTGGTCTGGTCTGTTCAGTGTTCTAAATACTTTCTGTACCTGAAAAGCTTCTTCATTTTCAGTATTTTAGAATGCTTCTGCTATTAATTTATAAAATTTTTTATCTCTTTAGCTTGTACTTCTTCATCTATACTCATTATTTCTAAGGGGTTTTTTTGTTTTGTTTTGTTTTGTTTTTGTCAGTCCTGGGGCTTGAACTCTGGACCTGGGTGCTGTTGCTGAGCTCTTCAGATCAAGGCAAGTGCTCTACCACTTGAGCCACAGTGCTGCTTCCAGTTTTCTGGTGGTTAATTGGAGATAAAAGTCACAGATTTTCCTGCCCAGGCTGGCTTTGAACCATGATCCTCAGATCCCATCCTCCTAAGTAGCTAGGATTAGAGGTGTGAACCACCAGCACCCAGCTTATTCTTAGGTTTATGTATCAAGAGTATTCCAAAGGGCTGGAAATGTGGCTTAGTGGTAGAGTGCTTGCCTAGTATTCATGAAGCCCTGGATTCGATTCCTCAGTATTACATAAAAAGAAAAGGCCAGAAGAAGTGGTGCTGTGGCTCAAGTGGTGGAATGCTAGCCTTCAGCAAAAAAGAAGCTTAGGGACAGCAACCGAGCCCTGAGTTCAAGCCGCAGGACTGGCAAAAAAAAAAAAAAAAGAGTGTTCCAAGGGTTTTGCATGTTTTGCTTTTATTTATTTATTTTCTATTTCTTCATTTCACTATTCTAATACATTTATCTTCTATTTCAGCCTTGATGTTCTGTTTTGTTTTGGTTTGGTTTTTTTTTGG
>NW_012267332.1:4152987-4156628 GCF_000151885.1 Dipodomys ordii | reverse complement strand
TGCAGCCATTAGAAAGGACAAAATAATGGCATTTGCAGGGAAATGGATGGAGCTAGAAGGAATCATGTTGAGCAAGGTAAGCCAAGAGCAAAGAGACAAACAGTACATGGTCTCCCTGATAAGTGGATGCTAAATCCAAAATGTTAGGTGATTTGACAAAACTAACAGGACTTAAGAAACAAAGAACTTCCACTCATCTGGTCGAACCACTACTAGATATCCCCATGCTGCTGATCACATGTATGGTGTATATGTGAACACCGTTATATGTTATAGACTGTGATAGACAATTTGCTCCAGGAAAGTTAGAATGAACTTGTGACTTTAAATGAGCATCATTATTCCACAATACTGTGAAATTTGGAAATTATGTAGTCACTTAATCACAATTAAAAAAAAAAAAAGAACCTGGGGAAGGTAGGGAGGGAAGGGATGGTAGGGGGAAAACAATGCAGGGGGCAACAATGCTCAATAGGAAGTGTACTCATTGCCTTGCTCATGCAACTGTAACCCTCTGTATAGTATCTTTACAATAAAAAATTAAAAATAAATAAAACAAGCCTAGGGCAATAAAAATAGTCCACAAGATTTTTTTTTTGTCAGTCGTGGGGCTTGATCTCGGGGTTTGGGCACTGTCCCTCAGCTCTTCAGCTCAAGGCAAGCGCTCTACCACTTGAGCCACAGTGACACTTCCGGTTTCCTAGTGGCTTATTGAAGATAAGAGTCTCACGGACTTTGCTGCCTGGGCTGGCTTTGAACCGCGATCTTCAAATCTCAGCCTCCTGAGTAGCTAGGATTACAGGCATGAGCCACCGGCTCCCGGACTTCCACAAGATTGTGTGTGTGTGTGTGTGTGTGTGTGTGTGTGTGTGAAAATACCGCCCAGAGGGGTTACAATTACATGGGCAAGATAATGACCACATTTCTTATCAAGCATTGTTGCCTCCTCCTTTGTTTCCTCTTCCCATCCCTTCCCATACAGCTGCGCCCCCCCCATCCACAAGATTTTTATCTCCAGTTGACCACCAAAAAGCTAGAACTGAAGCTGTGGCCCAAGTGGTAGAGTACTAGCCTTGAACCGAAATGCTAAGCAAAAGCACAAAGCCTGAATTTGTCCCAGTACCAGCACCAAATAATAATAATAATAATAACCCACAAGTCAGGAGCCTGGGAATACCTTCTCTGTCATGTTGTGGACATGGCCACAAAAAGCAGTCATAGTGATGGGGATGATAGGACATGGACTTCGTGAAAAGCTTAAGCATCTGGGAGACTGGTCTATGGGCAGTTGAGGGTTGGTAGTGTAATACCAGGCTGTAGATCGCCCCCCCAAAGACCACCAGGGAGCCGTCGCTGATGTAAATGCACAAGAGACATTTATTACAGCTCGAGCCAGACTTACAAATCTTCCCTGATGCAGCAAGTCAGAAATTGTGACCCCCCCCCCAACATTTTGTCAGCAGGGTTTTTATTGAGTATGTAGTAGGGGAAAAGGATCATTACATCATTGGTTATGTGATTGGTCAGAGGGGTTGTCTCAAGCTCATTGGTTAGAGGTATGATAATTTTCAGTAAGGGTAGGGACTTTCTAGCTTAGCAGTTATAAAATAGGTTTAATCATACATAGCAAGCATGTCATTGGTTGGATAAGTGGGGCTAATCACAAGATGCTGAATTATGCCTTGTCCTAAATGTTTTTTCAACAGAGTTGGGGGGAGTGACCAGTCAGGACTGTCTCAATTCCTGGACTACTCAGAGCGGCCTGTTCTCTTGAACTGTGCTGATATTGTTATTTTGTCTTGGAACAAGATATAACACTTATTTTCCAATAACAGATGACAAATGTTTTCCTTATAGTTTTGAAATTAATGCTAAACTTATTTCTGGTCTCTCAATAGCCCAACTCTCTGTGGTGCAGACTAAACCCCATTGTTGGGATCATTGCAGACTAAAAGCTCCAAGCCTGTGTAAGGTGATTACTCAACCTCCAGAGCTTGCTCCCTGCCCTCTGTGGTTTGCTGCCAGGTGGGAAAGAGAGCTGTCAATCCAGGTGCAGTGGATCACACAATTTCCATAGCGTCATTCTTCAAGGTTGTTGGGCAGAATCTGAAGGCATTTAGACTGGCAAGCAGAATATATGATACACATAATTCCTCAAATGTATTGGTAGTGGTTGGTGTGTGACATCAACTGCTCAATGGAAGATTATATATTTATTTAGAGACTATAGTCACTTTTACATAACCACTAGATGGCAGCCTAAGCCCACTAATGGGGTCATTCAGTGTTCAATGAATTGGAAGATTATGTACAAGGGGCAAACCTCTAGAACTCAACATCAAAAGCTACCAAAGAAAGCCCTTTAACGCATGGAGACTGAACAATGCACTGTTGAATCACTAGTGGGTCATGGAAGAGATTAGAAAGGAAATTCAAATGTTCATGATATTCAACAAAAATGAACACACAAATTACCAGCTCCGGGCTGGGAACGTGGCTCAGTGGTAGATTGCTTGCCTTGCATGCATGAGGCCCTGGGTTCGATTCCTCAGCACCACATATGCAGAAAAAGCCGCAAGTGGTGCTGTGGCTCAAGTGGTGGTAGAGTGCTAGCCTTGAGCTGAAGAGCTGAGGGACAGCACCCAGGCCCAGAGTTCAGGCCCCACAACAGGCAAAAAAAAAAAAATCAGCTCCTCTGGGACACAGCAAAGGCAGTACTCAGAAGTAAGTTTATAGCTCTGGTTCCTACATCAACAAATTGAAGAAATCTGAAACCAACAATTTAATGAGACATCTGAACCTCCTTGGAAAAGAGAGCAAGCTAAACCCCAATCCAGTAGACAGAAAGAAATAATTAAAATTAAATCAGAATTAAACAAATTAGAATCAAAAGAAAAACATAGAAAGAATCAACAAAACAAAGAGTTGGTTCTTCAAAAATTAACAAAATTGACAGACCCTTAGTAAACCTTATCAGAAAAAGAAGAGAACACACCCAAATAAACTCAGAGATGAGAATGGAAACATCACCACAGAAACAACCAAGATCAAAAACATTATAAGGGAATACTTCTCAAACCTTTATGCTAATAATTTGAGAACCTGTAAGAAATGGATAATTTCCTAGCAAATATCGACATGCCAAAACTAAACCAAGATGAGTTAAAGCAACTTAACAGGCCCATATCAAGCATTGAAATAGAAACAGTAATAAGAGACCTCCCATCTAAGAAAAGCCCAGGACCAGATGGATTTACAGCAGAATTCTACAAGGCCTTCAATGCAGAACTCACACCATACTCCTTCAACTCTTCAATGAAATTGAAAGAGAAAGGACACTGCGAACTCTTTCTATGAAGCCATCATAACCCTCATCCCAAAACCAGGCAGGGACTCATCAAAGAAAGAGAACCATAGACCCATTTCTTTGATGAACATTGCTGCAAAACGTCTCAAAATTTTGACCAATCAACTGCAACAATTCATCCAAAAAATCATACACCACAATCAAACAGGATTCATTTCAGGGATACAAAGCTGGTTCAATATACGCAAATCAACTAATAAAATTCATCACATCAACAAGATCAAGGATAAGAACATGGTTATCTCAATGGATGAAGAAAAAAGCATTTGACAAG
>NW_012267332.1:4143645-4147423 GCF_000151885.1 Dipodomys ordii | reverse complement strand
GCTTTTTTCTTTTTGCTTATGTGGTGCTGAGGAATTGAACCCAGGGCCTCAGGCATACAAGGCAAGCGCTCTACCACTGAGCCACCTTCCAAGCCCCAATTTGATTTTTATTAGAAAAACTTTATTTTTATTCATCTCATCTTTCATGTCCTGTACTCTTCATTATCTCAATAAGCTCTTTGAGTGTTCGTGGAATTCATTTAGTCACTTATTTGTGCCCTCTTTAATTTTTACTGTCCATTTTTTACAATCATTTTAAAAAAATTCTTTTTCTGAGACTGTATCTGTAATGCCCAGAGACTTGAAGCACCTAAAAAGACCACCAGAGACCAAAGATCAATGCAAGCGGCCATGAGTCGTTTATTGACGAGCTCGAGCACGGACCCCTCTGTGCACTGATGTCCGAGTGCAGAGAGAGGCCCCCAGCACAGGATTACAGCACTTTTTATATGTTCTTTGGTAGGGGTAAAGCCTCAGTATGTATTGGCAACGAATCAATACACCACGCAGGAAATTTAAATCATAATTCTAGCGGATGATTGGCACAGTACAAAGAGGGAAAAGGGCTGGGGCTAATAATTGGTCAGCATAGGGAGCTATTGTGCTCTAAACTAATTAGACAGTACTTCTAGGGTAATTTAGGAGAAGTGGTTGCCAGATGGCCACTATCTCTGACCCTGACCCGGGGGGAAGTGGTTGCCAGGCAGCAACTATCTCCGATCCTAGGCCCAGAGAAAGTGGTCTGGAATGTGTCAGGTACTTTGTCAGGTACTCCCTGCCAGAAGGTCGTTAATTTCAGCTCCAGATCCAGGAGTGTCCGGGACTCAAGGGCAGGTAGAATAGCAGCTGCACTCTTCAAGGTTTAGCAAACATGTGTACAGAAGCAGAAAGGCAAGTTAAAGAAAGTACAAAATGGCAAATACCGGTCTAATACAAAATGGCAAATACAGGTCTATCTGGTAATATATATCACGCTTCTCATATCCACTTCAGTATGATTATTATTTGTTACTATGGAGTTTTTAAATTTTAGGACAGTAGTGTCACTTTGTTTTTGTTTTAGCAGAAGGCTTGTGTTTCTATATTGGAATTTGGACACCTGAGGCCAAGTCACTGGTTGGAAGTTTTAATCACCTATAGTCTTTCAGGAGGAATATTCTCAATATTCAGACAGAACAATGTAGTGACTGGTTGAGGTGCTATTTAACTAGAAGTATGGCTCAGTAGTCAAGCATTTTCTCTCATACTTAGAGCTGTTGGACTGATCCCCAGCAATACTCACGTCAATAAAAACTAGCCAGTACAGTATTTTTACAATAAAAAATGTATTTTTAAAAAAGAAGAACTAACCAGAGTCTCTTGTAAAAAGGTTTGATTTCCTGCTTCTGGACTAGTTTTATAATAAAAGCTTCCCTTCTTTGTTTACTAGGAATCACTGCTGGTCATGGGATCCTCATAGTCTATGGGTTATGTGTGTTACTATTTGCCCCATCAGCACACAATTTGGGCTCCCAGGGACAGTAAGCATTGAAGCTTGAGACTTGCACCACACTGAGCAGCAAACACAGCACTGAGTCACTGGTTGGGAGAAAACTGAAGAACCAAGGTATTCTGCCTCCTGGGCTCAGTGCTTATAGGCTTCATTCAGAAGTTCACCTCTCTGTGGAAAAAGAGGAAGCTGTGCATGTCTTATGAAGCAGAAAAGCTGAATGTAGGGTCCTCAGTCTTCACCTGTAAGCACATACACACTAGGGTTCTGTTCCTGGAAATGAAACTGTGCTTTTAGGCACTGCCCAAGTTCACTACCCTGTGATGAGGAGAATACTGCAGAAATAACATGCAGGCCTGAACTCAAGGCCCTCAGATCCACCTAGTATCTGTTCCCAGATATGGGTTTTAGTGCTTTAAGACCCTGTTTATCAATTCACCTCCCTTTTGGAGAGAGGATGCTGTGGAAGTCATGTGATTCAGAGGGTTCAGGGTCCTCAGACCTGCCTTCCAGTGTTTTTTGGCCCAGTCAGGAAGTTAATTCCCTTGTGATAGGGAGAAAGCTGCAAAAATCATGAGATCCTTAAGGTCTCCTCTTGGGGCCTTTGGACTAACCAGGCAGCAAAAGCATGATGAAGTGCAGTTCCAAAAGTTAATTTTAATAATTTTAGATTCTTCCCAACCAGTTACATACCCATGGCAAGAGAAGGAGGCTGTATTACATGATTTGTAGAATCTAGGCTCAGGGACCTCCTCAGATTCTCCTAGAAGTCAACAAATGCAGCCAGGAGGCAGGCTTGGAATGCTGAATACACACCAGCCATAGACTTGAAACTTTGTTCCCACTCTTACTGTCAGGCAATAGAATTGGCTTCTTCTCAGGTAGGCAAAGGCAGGTCACTTTTTCCTTCACTACCAGAGCTCCCCAATGCTTGAACCTCTCTGCAGAAGTATATCAGACCCTTTCCCTGTCCATGACTACCTCTGCTGACTGTCTTCTACCCAGACACTGTGGTCAGGTCTCCCAAGACTCCCTGAGCCATGACTGTTCCTTATTTTCAAATCCCCAGAGTATTCTTAAACATGAGGCTCTCTCTCAAACATGATATCTTACTGTGACTCTCATAGATGAGGTGAATAACAATGTATTTCTTCACAGAAAATTCAGGAGACTTCATCTCCAATTAACCAGCCGAAAGGCACGCAGGAAGTATGTAACAGCCATGAACAAGCAAGCTTAGTGAGAGTATAGACTCTGAATTCAAGCCTCAATAACAACACAACGAAGCACAAAATCTTGCAAGGATTTTGAAAACAACTGCATAAATCATATATCAATTTGGAGAGTTATTGGCTAACTCATTTACAGTGAGTTTTCCAATTGTGTGTGAATACTATGTTTTTCCATTTATTTAAGTCTTCCTTGATTTCCTTCATGACCATTTGTATTTTTCAGCACAAGCCACACAAGTTTTTTTTATTGTAGAGATGCTGTGCAGATGGATTACAATTACATGTGTAAGGTACATTTCTCATTGAACATTGTTACCCACTCCATTGTTGTTCTCCCAGTATCCCTTCCCTCTCCCCAATACTCCTCCCCACAACGAAGTTGTAAAGTACATTTCCAACATAGTGTCCTGTGAGTATCATGTTGTAATGGGTCATCTTTTATACTTCTTTCAGTATTTTGTTATTTCCCTTCCCTTCCCCGAATCAGATAAATGCATATACAAGATGGAGGGTACCAGAATCAAAGACAGAGATTGCTGGGGATAAAACCATCAGAAAAAGAAAAATGAAATAATATAAGAAGAAAGAACTAGATACAGTACATTGGCTACATCAAGGTTGACAACTAAAAAAAATAAGATCTGTTGTGTCCATGTCTTGGCATTCGTTTCAATTAACATCATTTTGTATGGTCATATATTCATAGCTCTTGAGCTATTATGATTCTCTGTCAGGAGTAACTTAGGCTTATACTAATCATTACAAATGAGGGAAACCATAGAGCCTGTGTTTCTTTGGGTCTAAGCCACAGAAGTTTTATTAAATATATATGTAAGTATTTTGAAAGCATTAAGTATTCTTAAAGCACTTATAAATAGTATTGAAATATACTTGCATTCTCTCTATTATCTTGTATCCTATGATATTGCTTAACTAAGTTGTTAGTTTCAAGAATTTTATTTTTAGGGGGCTGGGAAGGTGGCTCAGTGGTAGAGCGCTTGCCTTGCATGCATGAGGCCCTGGGTTCGATTCCTCAGCACCACATAAGCAAAAAGAA
>NW_012267332.1:4143204-4143595 GCF_000151885.1 Dipodomys ordii | reverse complement strand
CAATCTAGTATTAGAATGCCTAGCTACAGCAATAAGACAAGATGCAAACATAAAGGGGATCCAAATAGGGAAAGATGAAGTAAAACTCTCCCTCTCTGCAGATGACATGATCTTATATTTAAAGAATCCCATGGACTCCACTCCCAAATTATTCAAGCTGATTCAAAACTTTGGCAAAGTAGCAGAATATAAAATTAACCCTCCCTTGCTCATGTAATTGTAACTCCTCTGTACAGTATGTTCACAATAAAAAAATTTTAATAAACAAATAAATAAAATTAAATAAAATTGACCCTCGGGGCTGGGAAGGTGGCTCAGTGGTAGAGCGCTTGCCTTGCATGCTCGAGGCCCTGGGTTTGATTCCTCAGCACCACATAAGCAAAAAGAAAAA
>NW_012267332.1:4140780-4142469 GCF_000151885.1 Dipodomys ordii | reverse complement strand
ACATAAGCAAAAAGAAAAAAGCCAGAAGTGGTGCTGTGGCTCAAGTGGTAGGGCACTAGCCTTGAGCTGAAGAGCTGAGGGACAGTGCCCAGAGGTTAGGCCCCATGACAGGACCAAAAAAAAAAAAAAAAAAGAAAGAAAAAAAAAGAAATTTACAAGAAGCTGTAGGCACGGCTAGAGCAAAAAGAGTGTATGGCTACTGGAGACTTTCCTTTAATCCTGAAGCATATACAATAGACCCATATAGATATCCTGTAGATAAAAAAGATGTAGAAGTATATTTAGACCAAAAGCTAAATAAGATTCCTAAAAAGTTGGTAGATGGAAGGTGGCAATGGCTTATCAGAGGAAGATGGTGGGATCCTCCATTATCTAGGGGACCCCAGAGACTTCCCCCAGATCCATAGCCTTTTACAGGTGTGTATGATAAGGATGGCAACCGTTGGGAAAACTACTTAGGAGAAAGAACTTCCTATTACTCTCTTCCATTTACTGAGAGACTTGCTAGATCTAGGCCTCCTTGGTGCTTACTATCAAAGAAGGAACAAGAAAGATCTTATAAGACAGTTAAGGCCTCTATGGAGAAGAGTAAACGATTATGTGAAAGGGTTACAGAAAAGACACTATGAGCTTGAATTTGAGATATGGCCAGATTTAACTAAGTATACTGAATATCATGATTTGGACCACAAATTGGGGACCCCCTAAAGAATGGCAAAGAAGCACAATTGCTTAGAAAAGATTTGAAACGCATAAAGTACAAAACTAAACAAAAGTAACAATAAAGTACTAGAGTTCATGCCTTTCTGTTCAGCACCTTGCCCATATGCCTGGTTAGTGGTTAATTGGTGATAAACATCGAAACCCATTGTATTTCTTAAAAATAGAGGTAAAGCCTAAAACAAGTGCCTATCGTCATAGCTCGTCATCCAAAAAACAAGATCAGGCGACCAGCTGGTGACCACTCAAGAACGAAGCCTTACAGCAAGATTGTGTAACCTTTTGCCGTTTCTCATGGAGACTTTTGCTATAAAAGCTTATTATCCTCTGCAATAAATTGCACTCAGCATTCACTCCTCTTGTGTGAGTTTTCTGTTTGCCATCTCCCCACCTATTCCAGTTACCTCCACTAGGTGTCCTCCGTCGTCCCGACAGAGCCGGTCCGCGGCATTCAAGCCCCACAACTGACACACACACACAAAAAAAAAAGTTTTATAAACTTTCCTGCCCAGACTGGATTCCAACTGTGGTCCTTAGATCTCAGCCTCCTGAATAGCTAGGATAATAGATGTGAGCCACCAGCTCCTAGCCCTTTGCCTATTTTTTTAAAGTAGGAATAGCTACATAGCACTGATAACGGAGGGTCAATAAACACAATGGACTGTTGCTGCTACTGGGCCAATATGAGGGCAGCAATAGTCCCTTTTGTTTTTTAGCCTCCCATTTTCACTGACTGGCTATCTCCTTTTTCATATGCCTTGTCAATGGTTGTTTCTTTCTCATATTCTGATTGGAATTTCACATGCAAATAAAGATTTCAAATACTCTATCTCTATTTTCTCCTCCCAGCCCTGAACTGCTGAGTAACTCCTCACACTGAAGTACTGGTGTTTTGTTTCTGCTGTGCCATTTTGTGTACATACTAAATCTTGAACTGAGAGCATCCTGCTCTTTTTTTTTTTTTTTTTT
>NW_012267332.1:4129442-4140315 GCF_000151885.1 Dipodomys ordii | reverse complement strand
ATATATATATATATATATATATATATATATATATATATATATATTATTTAGTTGTGCTGAGAGGTTGCAATTCCATAAGTCAGGTTATGAGTACATTGCAACTTGATCAATCCTTTCCATTTCTCTTGTCCATTTTCCTGCTCCCATCCCTATCCTCAATTTTTACATAATGTACATAGGCTATAATGACTGCAGTTGCTCACCCCTCCTCCCTCCATTTGTATGTCCTCACCATTGCTTCCCCCCCAAAAAAGACATGTTTCCACTTCCTAGTATTCATTTTAATAAGTAGTCCATTAGTTGTCAGAGGAGTTACACCATTGAACTTCTCCCTAAGTATATCAACATTTATTCAGTTTGTTATGTATATCATAGAGTCCTATATATGTTATGCATGTGTGCCATTTATCTGAGTCTGACTTACTTCACTTAATGTAATTTTTCTAAGTCCATCCAGTTTCCTGCACATGACATAATACTATTCTTTCTAATGGATGAGTAAAATACATTCTGTATATCTACCACATTTTCTAGATCTATGCTGTTCCCATACCTTGGCAATAGCGAGTAGTGCTACAGTGAACATAGATGTAAGTATCTACACTGTATACTGAATTTTAATGTCCTGGGTTGATTCCCAAGAATGGAATGGCTGGATCATAGGAGAGTCCATTGATGTTTAACATACCTATCAAGAAATATGTCATGTTTCCTTCCATTTTGTTACTTTTGATGAGAGTATAGCCTCTGAATTCAAGCCTCGATACCAACAAAACAAAGAAAAAAATCTTGCAGGGATTTTGAAAACAACTTCTTTCCACTTCTTGTTTTACTAAACTAATGCTCTAGTAGTATTTATTCATTGATGTATTGGTGATTTTGTCTTCTACTGAGGCTATTCTTCTCATTGGTATCTTTTGTAGTGCTAGTTTAGTGGTCATAAATTCCTTTAGTTTTTATCATAGAAGTTTTTTGTTTCTCCATCTATTTTTGAGTGATAGTACACTAGTTTAGATTGACAGTGGTCATTCAGAGCTTGAATTATATCCTTCCAGCCTCAACTTGCTTTTAGGGTTTGTATTGAGAAATCTGCAGTTGCTCTAATCTTCTTTCCATTATATGAAAAAAGCTCCTCTGATTTTGCTACTTTTAAAATTAATTTTTTATTTTGTAAGTCCAGAGATTTTACAACAATGTGTTCACAAGTGTTTCTTCTCTGGTTCTGTCTGCTTGGAGTTCTGTATGCACCTTTCAGATGGGTGAGATTCTTTTTCTTGAGGTTGGGAAGTTTTCTGTTATTATTTTGTAAAATAGTTTCTCAATGCCTTTAGTTTTTAATGCTTCTCCCTCATCTTTTTTTTTTTTTTTGTCAGTCATAGGGCTTGAACTCGGGGCCTGGGCACTCTTCCTGAGCTTTTTCACTCAAAGCTAGAGCTCTACCACTTTGAGCCACAGTACCACTTTTGGTTTTCTGGTGGTTAATTGTAGATAAGAGTCTCATGGATTGTCCTGCCCAGGCTGGCTTTGAACCAGGATCCTCAGATCTCAGCTTCCTGAGTAGTAGGGGTCCATGGTAGATATTGGCACCACCTCATTTTCTGGATTCTTTCTGAGGAGGAAAGTGGCTTCTGTAGCCAGACGGAAGGTCTGGCTTACTGCTTCTTTGGAACCTTCAGAGAGTGGCAGCTAGCTTTACTAATTCTGCCCTTGTCCAAGCCTCCTAAGCCTTCAGATCAGGACCTGGATTTTGTTTCTCTCTGCTGGTTCTGTGGGTATGTGGTTCTTAGAAGCAAAAAGAAGACAAAAGAAAATTAAAAAGAAGTGGAAAAAGCAGCAGCTGGGTGTTTCTGACTAGGAATGGTAGGTGCACATCAGGCCTCATGCTCTTGCTTGGCTTTTTCCCTCAAGGCTGAGGCTCTACCACTTGAGTCACACTTCCTCTTCCAGTTATATGCTTGTTGATTAGAGATAAGTATCTATGGATTTATCTGCCTGGGCCTCATATTGAACCATAATCCCAAGATCTCAGCCTCCTGGGTAGCTAAGATTACAGGGCCAGCCATTGGTGTTGGCTGCAATTTTTTTTTTTTTTCTGTCGGTCATGGGGCCTGAACTCTGGTCCGGGGCTCAGCTCTTCAGCTCAAGGCTAGCACTCTACCAGTTGAGCCAAAGTGCCACTTCTGGCTTTTTCTGCTTATGTGGTGCTGAGGAATCGAACCCAGGACCTCATGCATGCAAGGTAAACACTTTACCAAGAGCTACCTTCCCAGCCCTGTAACTCAACTTTTTTTTTTTTTTTGGTCAGTTGTGGGGCTTGAACTCTGGGCCTGGGCACTATCACTCAGCTCTTCAGCTCAAGGCAGGAGCTATACCAGTTGAGCCACAGCGGCACTTCCAGTTTTCTAGTGGTTTATTGGAGATGAGTCTCAGGGACTTTCCTGCCTGGGCTGGCTTTGAGCCGTGATCTTCAGATCTCAGCCTCCTGAGTAGCTAGGATTACAGGCGTGAGCCACCAGTGCCAGGCCTGCAGTTCATTTTTAAATGAACTAATTTTGACTGTTCTATAGGTAATGTGGCATCTCAAAATGCAGCTCAGGTTGTTATTATTAGAAGTTGTACTTTTCTCCCTTTTTTGAATAGTTTTATTATCTTTCAGCAGTTGTAAGAGGGTAGAAGTTGTACTTTTTCCTCTATGAATCCAACTGTAAAGGCTCTAGAGACAGACAAAACACTGGCTCCAAAATTGCTTCCACAGGGCAGAAATCATCCTTCCAAAGAGCAGAAACAATGCTGTTTGTGGAGTCCATAAGGGAATTTGAAGAGGTAGAGTCCACTACATCACAGCAAATGTTGTAATTAATTTGAATGTGGGAGCTTGGTTCTATGCTAACAAATGCAGATGAAAAAAGGCTGAACTGGCAGGGAAACGATGTGACTGGTGAAGGAAGGAGAAGGGGGGAGGGGAGAGAGAATGACGGAAGGAGTGACTCTGACCAGGATGCACTGCATAAATAAATTGATATGTTAAATTGTAAGCCCCTTGTACAACTGTTTGAAAATTTAAAAAAAAAATAAACTTAAAAGACTGAATAAAAAGAAAAGAAAGTGGAAGCTTATAATGGAGAGGAGAGATGGAGGCTTCACCCTCTCTGCTTAATGATGTGGGAAATAAATCCCAATGCAGTCCACCAAAAGCAACAAGTTAATGAAAGAATTTATCAAACCAAGTAAATAGGAAATGTAAAAAGCTCTTTTTAGCCAGGTGTCAGTGGCTCACGCCTGTAATCCTAGCTACTCAGGAGACTGAGATCTGAGGATCACGGTTCAAAGCCAGCCCAATAAACCACCAAAAACCAGAAGTGGTACTGTGGTTCAAGTGGTAGAGTGGTAGCTTTGAGCTGAAGAGCTGAGGGATAGTGCCCAGGCCCAGAGTTCAGGCCCCATGACAAAAATAAAATAAAATAAATTAAAACTTTTATTTCTAGTCCTGGGGCTTGAACTCAAGGCCTAGGCCCTGTCTCTGAGCTTCTTTTGCTCAAGGCTAGCACTCTACCCCTTGAGCCATAGCAACACTTCTGGTTTTTTCTGTTTATGTGGTACTAAAGAATCAAATCCAGGGCTTTATGAGTGTTAAGCAAGCGCTCTACCATTAATCCACATTCCCAGCCCCAAAAGAAGCTTTTAAAGAAAGTATTAAGAAAAACAGTAGGCTAGCAAGCACAATAGGTTGCTGCTGAAACCCCTTTGCCTGTTTTTTTTCCTTTTATATGTGAACAGAATTTATTTTTCATGCATTCATCAAACACTGTGTGCTGACTCTTGCTGGCCCTGCATGGGGTCTGGAAACCAGAAGAGAGAGGCTCTGTTCCACAGGCAGGGCCAGCATCATCCCCCAGCACAGAGCGTGGGCACCACTGGAAGCTGCTGAGTGTGCTGAGTGCATGATAGACCAGGCGGGGAGAGCAGATGGGGTGGCAGGCAGGCCAGGTGCCATAGTGGAGATAGTGAGGGCTCTTTCACTCTTGGAGATATCTCATGTCCCACATCATGTTCCTAGCCCTCCTTGCTAATGGGCTGCAGGCTCTAGGGCAGGGCACTGCAACAGCTCAGGGAACCTCCTTGAGAGTACACTTGAACAGTGGCCTTTATCCTCCAGAGTCCTTTGCAGCTAGGGGCCACTGGCTGAGGTCATCAGAACTATCTGGGAGCACCTGCCTCTATCCCAATGTCCCCAGTACCCAGCCCTGCCCTGAGAGCAGGTTAAGACCTAACAGAAAGATCAGAGAGACAAACAGCGCATGTTCTTTCTGATATGCGGAAGTTATATGTTAAATGCCTTGGGAGATGACAAATTATACAGGATTCTAGATACCCACATACAGTGACACAAAAAGAGGATACTCTTAGGAGTAACACTAAGGCTCAATGCCTAAGTGCATCTTTGTATTTATATAAAATAATATGCATACTGAAAGGAACTACAAAATATGGAAACAAAAGACGTTTTTCTTTCTTTTTTTTTTTAGTTTCTGGTGTTTGGTGATTCAATTCTGTGTTCTCTACCTTATAGTGTATTCACGTATATATCTTTGGGAAGGTGGGGGTACAGAACTGGAGAGAAAAAGTAAACAAGTGCAGCAGTGGAGCTCACTGGACATTGATGAAAGTGAACTATACAACTTGTAGGTGAAGATGGGAGGGACTGGGAGAGAATGAGGGACAAATGACACTGTAAGAAAGGAAATATACTTATGATCTGACTTACATAAATGTAACCCTTCTATACATCACCCTGAACTCTGGGCCTGGGCGCTGTCCCTCAGCTCTTCAGCTCAAGGCTAGCGCTCAGTACTTGAGCCACAGCTCCACTACTGGCTTTTTCTGCTTATGTGGTGCTGAGGAATGGAACCCAGGGCCTCATGCATGCAAGGCAAGCACTGAGCCACCTTCCCACCCCCAGTTAAAAAAAAAAAAAAAAGTTTTAAAGACCTGGCAAGGCTGGGGGGGAGAGGGTCATGAAGCAGGAAACCACCTTGGCCTGGCTTTGATGGAGCCCCCAGTCCAGCGCAATAACCAACCGATCTCACAGGCCCCAGCTGGAATCCCTAATGTGGAGGCCAGAGGAGAGGAGGCTCAGAGGAGCTGCTTGCTATCCAGGATGGCCTTCCAGTTGTCTGCCCATAAGTGCCTCCTACTGCACAGGATCTGCAGCTGCAGGTGCTGATTGTGGCAGGCTGTGAAGAGGATATGTTCCCAGGTGGGCTGTGCCCCATTGATGCGCCTGTCATTGATAGGAAGGTCCTGCAGAGACTACCTAATCCTGTCTCTGATGAGCACTATTTGCTCCAGAAAGTCGTAGCCTAAGAGCTTCTCCATCCAGTCTTACTTCGCCTAGGGTCAGTCCTTGAACATCTTGATGGGGCTTGTGCAGATGAAGATGTTTGTTTTTTGAAGGTTGGCCATCTGCTTCACAGCCTCCACGGCTCCTGGCAGAGGCTCCAGTTCAAAGAAAAAATCCTTTGACTCCCAGATGCTGACGCCTCGCTCAGCCTGGGCCGCGGGTGGTCATTGCCCTCAATGTCAGCCAGCACTCCGAGCATGCATGTCCATTAACACCCACAGGGCGCAGTGGGCCCCGTCCGGACCTCCACCCCGCCACCGGAACCTCCACACTGAGGGGCCAGGGGCCACGGTGCACACAGGCCAGATCATGGCCCCACACCGCAGCCTGCCCTGGGCCCTGGGATTCGCCCTGCCATGGCTGACCCAGAGCCATGATATCGCACAGGAGAAGCCCTGGCACTGGGAGCAGCCCTTCGCTTCTTTTTTCTTTTTCTTTTTCCAGTGGTGAGGCTTGACTTCTTCAGGGCCTGGACCCTCTCCCTGAGCTCTTTTGAGCCATAGCGCCACTTTCAGTTTTTTGGTGGTTAATAGAAGAATCTCAAGGACTTTCCAGTCTAGGCTGGCTTTGAACTGTAATCCTCAGATCTCAGCCTACCCACTTGAGCCACAACTCTATTTCTGGCTATGCTTTCATTTGAGGGTTTTGTATAGTTATTGTAGTTAAGTCTTTGATCCATTTTTGTTTTAGTAATTTGTGGTTTACTTTTTTGTTCTGTTTTAGCAATACTGAGGTTTTGAACTCGGGCGCTTGGGCTTGTTAGACAGGTGCTCTCACAGCTAAGCCATGTCTCCAGTCCTTTGAGAGTTTTTTTTGTCAGTCATGGGGCTTGAAATCTGGGCCTGAGCACTGTCCCTGAGCTCTTCAGCTCAAGGTGAGCACTCTACCACTTTGAGCCACAGCACCACTTCCAGTTTTCTGATGGTTAATTGGAGATAAAAGTTCTCACGGACTTTCATGCCCTGGCTGGCTTCGAACCACAATCCTCAGATCTAAGCCTCCTGAGTAACTACAATTATAGGTGTGGGCCCAGACTTTTAAGGTTTTTTTTTTCCTGTTGCCTTTTTTACTGCAATGACAAAGACTCAATTTACCAACTCTGTGCATGTGTACATGTGTGTGTGCGTGTGTGTGTCTGTGTCCTGGGGCTTGAACTCAGGGTCTGAGCTGTGTCTCTCAACTTTTGTGCACAAAGCTAGTGTTCTACCACTTGAGCTACACATCCACTTTCAGCTTTTGGTGGTTAGTTGGAGATAAGAGTTTCATGGACTTTCCTGTCTGTGCTGCTTTGAACTTTAATCCTCACATCTCAGCCTCTGGTGTAGCTATGATATCAGGTATGAGCCACTAGTGTCTGGCACTTTTTTTTTAGTCAGTCTTGGGGCTTGAACTCTGGACCTGGGCGCTGACCCTCAGCTCTTCAACTCAAGGCGAGTGCTCTACCACTTGAGCTACAGTGCCACTTCTGGTTTTCTGGTGGTTAATTTGAGATGAGTCTCATGGACTTTCCTGCCCAAGCTGGCTTTGAACTGTGATCCTCAGATCTCAGCCATCTAAGTAGCCAGGATTACAGGTGTGAGCCACCGGCACCCTACTGGCACTCTTTTTCAAACCTAAGCTCCCTTTCCTCCTCCATTTGGTCCTTTCATGCCATATATATCTCTTATAGATGTCACAATTTGTAGCAGCTGACAACATCTCATATGCCTCAGCTACTTGTCAGCTACTTTTCTCTCTGAAGCTTCTTTATTCTCAAGGGTGTCATCTAGATGCCTCTTTAGTGCCAGTTTCCAACCTGCCTTTTTGATATCTGAGTGTGAGATATGTCTCTAAATGCTTAGAACTTCATGATAATCCACCATATTTTGTGTGTGTGTGTGTTCTGATATTGGGGCTTGAACTCAACACCTGGACCCTGTCTCTGAATTTCCCCTCAAGGATGGTGTTTTAGGGGCTGAGAAGTGGTAGAATGCTTGCCTTGCATGCATGAGGCCCTGGGTTCGATTCCTCAGCACCACATAAGCAAAAAGAAAAAAGCCAGAAGTGGCGCTGTGGCTCAAGTGGTAGAGAGAGCACTAGCCTTGAGCTGAAGAGCTGAGGGACAGTGCCCAGACCCAGAGTTCAGGCCCTACGACAGGCAAAAAAAAAAAAAGGATGGTGTTTTACCACTTGAGCCACAACTCTATTTTCAGCTTTTCAGTGGCTAATTGGAGATAAGAACCTCAGGGACTTTTCTACTTGAGCTGGCTTCGAACCTCCATCCTGAGATCTCAGCCACCTGAGTAGCTAAGATTACAGGTGTTTTCCACCTATGCCTGGCTTCAAACTTACCCTATTCCATTGTTCCTGACACTTCATGTATGTATGTGTGTTTGCTGAAGATCAAAACTAGGGTCTGGGGGCTGGGAAGGTAGCTCAGTGGTAGATTGTTTGCCTTGCATGCATGAGGCCCTGGGTTCTATTCCTCAGCACCACATAAGCAGAAAAATCTGGAAGTGCTGCTGTGGCTCAAGTGGTAGAGCACTATCCTTGAGCTGAAAAGCTGAGGGATAGTGCCCAAGCCCAGAGTCCAGGCCCCACTACTGACCAAAAACAAAAGCAAAAAATAAAAAACTAGGGTCTTATGCATGCTTCGCAACAGCCCTTCATTGCCAACACCTGTTAGTTTTGTATCATTTATTTCTTTTTTTATAGTGACAGCCTCTGTTTCATTGCTGATATTCATAATTTAAGCATTCTCTGATTTTAATCTGTTGATCTTTTCAAGGAACCAACGTTTATTTTCATTGATCTTTTTTCTGATGTTTTCACCTTCAATTTGACCAATTTCTGTTCTTTTCTTTTTTGTCAGTCACGGGGCTTAAACTCTGGGCCTGGGCACTGTCCCTCAGCTCTTCAGCTCAAGACTAGTGCTCTACCACTTGAGCCATAGCACCACTTCCAGTTTTCTGATGGTTAATTGGAGATAAGAGTCTCACGGACTTTCCTGCCCAGGCTGTCTTTGAACTGCAATTCTCAGATCTCAGCCTCCTGAGTAGCTAGGATTACAGGTATGAGCCACCAGCTCCTGGCAAAATTTCTGTTCTTATTTTAGCATTTCTTTCTTTAGCTTGCTTTGAATATTTTCATCCTTGTATACATTCTTTGTCTTTCAATTAACTTCATTACTCTGAAATGCAAATGAAATTCACATTCATATAAACACTGACATTACAAAATACAGAGGGCTGGGAATATTTCTTAGTGGTAGAGTGCTCAAAGCCCTGAGTTCTATTTCTCAGTACCATATACACAGAAAAGGCCAGAAGTGGCGCTGTGGCTCAAGTGGTTGAGTGCTAGTCTTGAGCAAAAGAAACTCAGGGACAGTGCTTATGCCCTGAGTTCAAGCCCCAGGAATGGCACACACACACACACACACACACACACACACACGTACAGAGAACAGCGAGAGGGATGAAGAAACAAAACTCTACAAATCCTGCTAATATTATCTTACCCAAAAAGACCATAATGCTTTGTCCCATATTCAATCACTGATATCATAAGCCACAAATAAAATCTCTGATCTTCTTTGAGATGGCAGGGAAAACGACCCAGAAGATGGGTAGGAGATTTTTAATCTTTTTTTTTAATTTGCTTTATTGTTATTCTAGATGTACTAAGAGATTACAATTACATGAGTCAGGTAATGAGTACATTTCCTTTCATACAGTGTCATCTCTTCCCTTATTGTCTCCCAGTCCCTCCCTCCCATCTCCACCCACAAGTTGTATAGTTCACTTTCCTCAGTGTCCAGTGAGCTCCACTGCTGTACTTTTTCACCTCTTTTCCTTGGGATCTGCACCCTTCCACCACCCTCCCAAAGATATACACATGAGTATACCATATATAAGGTAAAGAACACAGAATCATCAGAAGAAAAAAAAAACTAGAAACTAAAAAAAAAAGAAAAGAAAAAAGTCTTTTGTTTCCATATCTTATAAGTTTGTTTCAGTATGTATATTATTTTATATAAATATGAAAAGGAGCTTAGGCATTATACCTTTATGATTCTCTCTTAAGGGTATCCTCTTAGGCTGGGCGCTGGTGGCTCACGTCTGTAATCTTAGCTACTCAGGAGGCTGAGATCTGAGGATTACAGTTCAAAGCCAGCCCAGGCAGGAAAGTCCAGGAAACTTGTATCTCCAATTAACCACTAGAAAACTGGAAGTGGCGCTGTGGCTCAAGCAGTAGAGTGCTCTCCTTGAGCTGAAGAGCACAAGGACAGCGCCCAAGCCCAGAGTTCAAGCCCCACGACTAACAAAAAAACCAAAAAACAAAAAAAAAACACGGGTATCCTCTTTTGGTCCCACTGTGTATATCTAGAATCCTGTGTAATTTGTCATATTCCAGTGCATTTTAGATCTAACTTCCACATATCAGATAGAACATGTGCTGTTTGTCTCTCTGAGCTTGGCTTACCTCACTTAATATGATTTGTTTTAGGTGCATCCATTTTCCTGCAAATAACATTATTTTATTCTTTCAAATGGCCATGTAAAATTCCATTGTATATAAATACCACATTTTTTTATTCACTCATCTATTGTGAGACATGTGGCCTGTTTCCCAGGTATCCTTATCATATTCTTGCTCATGATGTACAAGGTAGATGCCTAGGAGTGGTATAGCTGGATCATAGGGAAGGTCTATGTTTAGTTTTTGGAGGAACCTCCAAACTACTGTCCAAAGTGGTTCTACTAGTTTACATTTCTACCAGCAATGCAGTAGGATTCCTTTTCCCCCACATCCCTGCCAGCACGTGTTGCTCAAATTCAGAATGTTGGCCAATCTAACTGGGATGAAATAGAATCTCATTTATTTGCATTTCCTTATGGCCAGGGATGATCACTTTTCCCTGTTTCTTTGCCATTCTTAAGGAGGCCTTATTCTTTTGGCACATCATCTCAGTCATTATAGATATTGATGCACTGTTAATTTTTTTTTGTTTTGTTTTTTTGTTTTGTCGGTCGTGGGGCTTGAACTCTGGGCCTGGGCGCTGTCCTTCATCTCTTCAGCTCAAGGCGAGCACTTTACCACTTGAGCTACAGCACCACTTTCGGTTTTCTGGTGGTTTATTGGAGATAGGAGTCTCACAGTCTTTCCTGCCCGGGCTGGCTTTGAGCTGTGATCCTCAGATCTCAGCCTCCTGAGTAGCTAGGATTACAGGCGTGAGCCACCAGCACCCGGCCTGTTAATTTTTTTAAAAAAGATGTGCTAGGTGTGGGTGGCTCACACCTGTAATCCTAGCTACTCAGGAGGCTAAGATCTGTGGATTGCAGTTTGAAGCTAGCCTGGGCAGGAAAGTATGAGAGACTCTTATCTCCAATTAATCACCAGAAAACCAGAGGTGGTGCTGTGGCTCCAAGTGGTAGAGCATTAGCCTTGAGCAAAAGAGCTCTGGATGGGGAGGATTAGGTAGAGGGCGGGGGG
>NW_012267332.1:4109694-4128252 GCF_000151885.1 Dipodomys ordii | reverse complement strand
GAGCCACAGCACCACTTCCGGCTTTTTTCTTTTTGCTTATGTGGTGCTGAGGAATCGAACCCAGGACCTCATGCATGCAAGGCAAGCGCTGTACCAGTGAGCCACCTTCCCAGCCCTGGGTGGGAGTTTTTCTACAAAGTTTTTTTTGTTGTTTTGTTTTGTTTTGTTTTTTCCGGTTGTGGAGCTTGAACTCTGGGATCTAGGAGCTGTCCCTGAGCTCTTCAGCTCCAGGCAAGCGCTCTACCCCTTGAGGCACAGCACCACTTCCGGTTTTCTGGTAGTTAATTGGAGATAAGAGTCTCACGGACATTCCTGCCTGGGCTGGCTTTGAACTGCAATCCTCAGATCTCAGCCTCCTGAGTAACTAGGATTACAGGCGTGAGCCACTGGCACCCAGCTTTCTATAAAGTTTTTAGAGCAGTACAACCAGAAACGGTGGCTTGCCTCTCAGTGCCAATATGAAGTGTGTATAGTATTGAAACCTACACATTGATGTTCCAAAGGATTTGACCAAGCCTACAATCACCATTTCTAATGAACCAGACACCTTATATAAATACGTCAATCTTAGTAAAAGGCCATGATAAGGATGTATTGACAGTTATGAATATTTTGCTGTGTTAGCTGCTAAAAAACTTGGTATTTCTATTAAAGTACATGAACCTCCAAGGAAAACAGAGTGATTTACTCTTCTCAAATCAGTGCATGTTTTTAAGACGCACAGAGTTCAATATGAAATGAGAATACTTTATGGATGTTTGGAGTTATAACAACTCACTGGATGCACAGCCGATGTCTACTTGGAATACATTCAGTGAAACTTACCTGAAGGGGTCGCCATGGAAGTAACAAAGACACAATTAGAACAGTTACCAGAACACATCAAAAAGCCAATCTAGGAAACAGAAGAAAGCAATTTGTAATGCCACAACCATGCCCTTCCTGGATTTCCAACACACCAGGATGATGTATGCATTTCAATGGAGTGACTTCTCTGCCCCTTCCTGGTGCCTTGCTCTGTGGGAGTTGGCACGGAACTTTAAAGGCAGTCTGGACTGCAGTGAACAGACCATTTTATCTATTCTTGCATACATGTCATTGTTTCTTGTCTCCATTGTAAGAAACTTGAGGGGGGGCTGAGAAGTTGGCTCAGTGGTAGAGGGCTTGCCTTGCATGCCTGAGGCCATGGGTTCGATTCCTCAGCACCACATAATCAAAAGGAAAAAAGCCAGAAGTGCTGCTGTGGCTCAAGTGGTAGAGCGCTAGCCTTGAGCTGAAGAGTTGAGGGACAGCGCCCAGGCCCAGAGTTCAGGCCCCACAACCGGACCCCCCCCCAAAAAAAAGAAGCTCAGGGACAGTGCTCAAGTCCTGAGTTCAAGCCCCAAGACTGGAAGAAAAAAAAGTTTATGCTTCAAAAAGAATATACTTTGCAGCCAATGAAGCACATTTGTGCCCTGCTCTGAGCTCTACTTGTAAGTAGTCCCAGATCCATCCAGGCCAGGACTGCAACCAAGGGTCACCACAATAGAATTTATGCCCTCAAGAAATTGCTACTTGCATCCTTTCATTCATCAGATTAATTTATTCAGCAAGCTTTTATTTGGCAAATTTAGCACTCAGCCCTTTTTTAAGCTCATGGCTTAAGAAAAGAATCTCAAGGGGGCTGGTAAGGTGGCTCAGTGGTAGAGTACTTGTCTGGCATGCTTGATACCCTGGGTTCTATTCCTCAGCACCACATAATCAGAAAAAGCCGGAAGTGGCGCTGTGGCTCAAGTGGTAGAGTGCTAGCCTTGAGCTCAAGAGCTGAGGGACAGTGCCCAGGCCAAGAGTTCAGGTCCCACGACCGACCAAAAAAAAAAAAAAAGAATCTCATGGACTTTCCTAGTTTTAAAACATGATTTTCCAATCTCAACCTCCTAAGTAGCTAGGATTATAGTCTTGAGCCACCAATATCCTGCTGCCTATAAATTTAAAAACAAAGGGCTGGAGTTGTTCAAAGGCCTGCAGCCCCCAAATACATGCAACTCAGGAAACAGGCCCGAGAGGAAGGAAGAAATAAAATACCTCTGATGGAAAGTTGAGTTGGGTCGCAATGATGACCAGAGATGAGCCAGGAGCCAGGACACGATCACAGAGACACATGTGGCATGGCATCTTGGTGCCTATGCTGTACCATGACTAAATAAGGTCTGGGCAGGGGGGGGGGCAAGGTCTCAAGACACTCCTAGTCCCAGGCACTGGACTGACAGGTTCAGCAACCTATTAGCCTGTCGCTGTCCCCAGGGATTCAGGAATGCTTATCACCTGCGGGGGGGGGGGGGTAAATTACCTTCCCCCTACCGTGAAGACAAGAAGCCAGACTTTAAGTGGATGTACTCAGGTACCAGCAGAATTTTTCCATCTAGGGAAGATAGGCCTTAACCTTCCATATAGGGTATGCTTAGAGGCTACTCAGAGGCTGGTGATTCAAGCCATTTAGGGAGCTAATCAATGCAGATTCAGAGCATTCTCCACCTGCAAAGCTCTCCTTAGGCTATGACTGCTGCATTTTAAAGCAGAGCCCCAGGCATCGGCACTTCAACTGATCTCACCTCTAGGCCTTGGAGCTGGGTTGACAGCCCCCATCTCCAAGCCTAGGTACTAGGAATCGCTGCAAGAAGTTATTTAGCCTCAACCACCTTACTTCAATATGACATTATAAAATGAGGCTAATCAATATGAACTCCAAGAGAAACAAGAGGTTTGTTTTTTTTTAATATACTGTGTGAAATTATTTATTTTTTCTTTCGTTCCCCCCCCCCTTTGGTCTATCCCCTGTTGTCACTGTTTTTTATTTTGGTACCATGTTTATCTGATTTGTGGAAGGGAACTGAAATCACAAAATGGTGAGACAAAGGACAAAAGGTGAACCAATGCAACAGTGATACAAGACGCTGTGTTGGAAATGAACTTTACAACTTGGAGGGGAGGGGAGTGGGGGGGAGGAAAGGAGGGAGGAAATAGGGAGGTAACACTGTTGAACAAGAAATGTACTCATTACCTTACTTATGTAATTGTAACTCCTCTATACATTACCTTTACAATAAAAGAAAATAAAATTTTAAAAGAGAAATCTTTTTTTTTTAAAGGGCTGGGAAGGTGGCTCAGTGGTAGAGTGCTTGCCTTGTATACATGAGGCCCTGGATTCCATTCCTCAGCGCCACATAAGCAGAAAAAACAGAAGTGGAGCTGTGGCTCAAGTGGTAGAGCACTAGCCTTGAGCTGAGGGACAGCACCCAGGCCCAGAATTCAGGCCCCACGACCGACAAAAATAAAAATCTTTATTTGTTCTTTTGTTGCAATGTTTTTGTTGTCATATTCAAGAAACTACTGCTAGATCAAATGTCATTAAGATTTTCTTCTATGTTTTTGAGAGTTTTATATATCTATTGTGGTTGTCTTTGATTCTTTTTTTATTTTTTGCCAGTCTTGGGGCTTGAACACAGTGCCTGGGCACTGTCCCTGAGCTTCTTTTGCTCAAGGCTAGGCACTTTACCACTTGAGCCATGATACCACTTCTGGCTTTTTCCTGTGTATGTGGTGTTGAGGAATAGAACTCTGGGCTTCATGCATGCTAGGCAAGCACTCTACCACTAAGCACATTCCCAGCCCCCTTTGATTCTTTGTTGTTATTGGTGGTGGTCATGGGGCTTTAACTCAAGGCCTGGCCATTGTCCCTCAACTCTTGCTCAAGGCTAGTGTTCTACCACTTTGAGCCACAGTGCCACTTCCAGTTTTCTGATGGTTAATTGGGGATAAATTTCATGGGTTTTCCTACCTGGGCTGGCTTTGAACTGCAGTCCTCAGATCTCAGCCTCCTGAGTAGCTAGAATTACAGATGTGAGCCACTAGTGCCCAGCTTTGATCCATTTAAAAAATAATAATTTTATGATTTACTTTTTTGGGCTTTTTTTTCTTCCTGTTTTTGCATTTCCTGGGTTTTGAACTTAGGGTCTTGTGCTTGCTAGGCATTTGCGCTACCATTTGAGCCATGTCTCCGGCCCTTTGGGGTTCTTTTTCTTTTTTTATTTTGTTAAAGCAATGAAAAGGATTCAGTTTACCAACTTGCGAGGGGCATTCTGGGGCTCAAATTCAAGGCCTGGACATTGTCCCTGCACAGTTTTGCTCAAAAGTATTGTTAGCATGCCCTCCATCTCAGGTCCTCAACCCCTCCCTCAAAACCAGTTGATCTGGACAGGTCTAACTGCAACTCACTTTTAGCCCTGCCCATTCCTCCCACTTCACTTCTCAGATGATGTTTTACCCCCGGCTCCTAGCTGCATCAGGAAATGCTGCCTAACTATAACTGTTATAATCAGAAAACCCTGCCCCAGTCATGTGCCATCTTTTTTTTTTTTTTGGTCGGTCGTGGGGCTTGAACTCTGGGCTGGGCGGTGTCCCTCAGCTCTTCAGCTCAAGGCAAGCACTCTACCACTTGAGCTACAACGCCACTTCTGGTATTCTGGCAGTTAATGGGAGATGAGTCTCATGGACTTTCCTGCTCGAGCTGGCTTTGAACCATGATTCTCAGATCTCAGCCTCCTGAGTAGCTAGGATTACAGACGTGAGCCACCAGCGCCCGGCTTCATGTGCCATCTTTAGCGTTCAGCTGCGCCCAACAACAGAGGACTTCCCATCTTCCGCACTTAGCCCACTTGAATATAAATTTGACCCTGAACAAAGGACAGGCACCATTTTCTCCCTCTCTTGTGGGAGAGGTGGCCTTGTCATCCCTGGCTGACAAACTGTTTCTCCTGTACATGGGTACACCCATGTGGTTTTCTGGGAGGGGGCTTACACATATCACTCTACTGCTAGAGCCACAGCTCCATGCTTTTTGGTATCAACTGAAGATAAAAGTCATATGGAGCCAGTTGCTTGTGGCTGTGAACCTTGATCCTCAGATCTCAGGCTCCTAAGTAGTTAGGATTATAGGCATGAGCCACTGGCACCCAGCACAATTATTTTTCCAGTCTTGGGGTTTGAACTGTCCCTGAACTTCTTCCTGGGGCTTGGGCACTGTCTCTGAGCTTCTTTTGCTCAAGGCTAGTACTCTTATCACTTGAGTTACAGCATAACTTCTGTCTTTTCTGTTTATGTGGTACTGAAGAATTGAACCCATGGCTTCATGCATGCTAGACAAGCACTCTACCACTAAGTTACATTCCCAGCTCACTTTTTTAAAAAATCTAACCTCCCCCTCCTCTTCCTCCTTGGTCCTTCTTTGCCTTCTCTCACAGATATCCTGACTTTTAGCAGCTGACAACATCTCATATGGCTCAGCTACTTGTCTGAATTTTTTTCTCTATAGCTTCTTTATTCTCAAGGGTTTCATCTGGATGTCTCTTTAGTGCCAGTTTCTGACCAGGATTTTTTTTATTTTTTGTTGGTTGTGGGCCTGTACTCTGGGCCTGGCCGCTGTCCTTCAGCTCTTCAGCTCAAGGGTAGTGCTCTACCACTTGACCCACAGTGCCACTTCTGGCTTTTTCTGCTTATGTGGTGCTGAGGAATCGAACCCAGGGCCTCATGCATGCAAAGCAAGCACGCTACCACTGAGCCACCTTCCCAGCCCCTGACCAGGTTTTTGTGTTGTTATTGTTGTTGTTTTTTATATCCTGAAGTGTGGCATGAGTCTGCATACCCAAAACTTAATAGTAATTCACTATATTTTAACAGATTATTGGAATAAGTCTGAGGATACACATGAGGTGAGAAACAGGGAGGCAAGTGGCTGTTCTTCCAGTGTCAAACTGCTTTTTGCTGCTGTTGTTGTTATTCTTTTATGGTTGTATAGGGAATTGAACTCAAGGCCTCAGTACTGCTTAGCATGTGTTCTAATACTTGAGCCATGCCACTACCCATTTATTTTAATGGCCTTGGGCTTAAACTCTGGGCTATTTTGCTCAAGGTTAACACTCTACCACTTGAGCCAAAGCTCCACTTCTGGTTGTTTTTGTTTGTTTTTTTTCTCTTCAGAGTTTCGAAATATTCTCATCTGTTAAATTAAGAAAGTCTCCCCTGGCAAAGCAGGAGAAGCCCCACAGGGCAGGTACAAAACAAAATGAAAACTTCTTTACAAAAGAAAAGGCAGGCACTGAAATGTAGCTTAGTGATAGATAGAGTGCTTGCCCAGCATGCATGAAGCCCTGGGTTTAATTCCTCACTACCACATAAACAGAAAAAGTCGGAAGTGGTGCTGTGACGCAAGTGGTACACTGCTAGCCTTGAGCAAAAAAAAAGCTCAGGCACATTACCCAGACTCTGAGTTCAAGCTCTAGGACTGGCAAAAAAAATTTAAAAAAGAAACAAAAGGCAGGAGACAGCCTTGGGTCAGGTTGAATAATACTCAGTGTATCATCATAACATCTCTGAGCTTTTTGTTTTGTTTTTTGGGTCCAGTCGTGGGGCCTGAACTCTGGGCCTGGGCGCTGTCCCTCAGCTCTTCAGCTCAAGGCTAGCACTCTACCATTTGAGCCATAGAGCCACTTCTGGCTTTTTTTTTTCTGCTTATGTGGTGCTGAGGAATCGAACCCAGGGCCTCAAGCATGCAAAGCAAGCGCTCTACCACTGAGCCAACTTCCCAGCCTATCTCTGAGCATTTTGATGGAGGTAGAAGGGACAGTGTAGTGTGTAGAGAGGAGAGGCCCAACAGGGTTCTCTTTACCTCTTTACCCCCTTTTATATCCCAGAGGAAAGCAGGGGGCTATGTGTTTCAAACCTGGGGACAAGGGTAAGAGGGGAATCTGTACTTTGAGCAACCTGAGCCAGAGGGTGTTGAAGGGGTGAGGGGAAGATGGATGATGCTTATTGCTTTGTATCTTTCACTGAGAAGGGCAGCAGTCAACAGTAGCCCTCAGATTTGTAAACTGAGCCTCCTGGTTTTAAGAAGGGAGGCAATGAGGGGCTGGGAATGTGGCTTAGTGGTAGAGTCCTTTATCTAGCATGCATGAAGCCCTGGGTTTGATTCCTCAGTACCACATAAACAGAGAAAGCCAGAAGTGGCACTGTGGCTCAAGTGGTGAGTGCTAGCACTGAGCAAAAGAAGCTGAGGGACAGTGCTCACACCCTGAGTTCTGAGTTCAAGCCCCAGAAATGGAACAAAAAAAGGAGGAGGGGGAGGGGGAGGAGGAGGAGAGGTGGTGGAGGAGGGAGGTAATGAAGTCCGATTAAGTAAGAGTCTGGCTAGGCTCACACCTGTAATCCTAGCTACTCAGGAGGCTGAGATCTAAAGATCACAGTTCAAACCAAGCTGGGCAGAAAAGTCCCTGTGAGACTCATCTCCGATTAACTACTCAAAAACCACAAGTGGCTCTTCCGGGGACAGTGTCTAGAGGCCATCAAAATGGTCCAGCGATTGACATACCGTAGGCTTTCCTACAACACAGCCTCTAACAAAACCAGGCTGTCCTGAACCCCTGGCAATAGAATTGTTTACCTTTATACCAAAAAGGTCGGAAAAGCATCAAAATCTGTATGTGGTGTATGTCCAGGCTGGCTCTGGGGGGGTTCGTGCTGTGAGACCTAAAGTCCTCATGCGATTGTCTAAAACAAAAAAACATGTCAGCAGAGCCTATGGTGGTTCCATGTGTGCCAAATGTGTCCGGGACAGGATCAAGCGTACAAATCGTCGTGAAAGTGCTGTGTCGGCACAGAGTCAGAAAGCTAAATAAAAAGAGGAAGTTGTGGCTGGGAAGGGATGTGAAGGGTAAACCAAAGGAGGAGGCTGCAATGCTTGGTAAGAAATGTACGCATTATCCTGCCCATGTAATTGTAACCCCTCTGTACAGTATGTTCACAAATAAAATAAAATAAAATAAAAAAGAGGAAGTTGTGTGGGCCTAGGATGCCAGAGGTTTCTAAATTGCTAGCAAAGAAAGAACCTTTTGGATAAATAAAGGCTTTGAGCAATAAAAAAAAACCAAAACTACAAGTGGGTGTTGTAGCTCAAACTGGTAGAGCACTAGCCTTGAGCTCAGAGACAGGTTCTAAATTCAAGCACTACAATGGACAAAAAATAATATAAAATAAAATAAATATAAAAGAGTCATTTGTGCTTAATGGGAAGAGGGTCATATGCTACCCCACACCCAGGCCTTTGCAGTGACATGGCTTTGGGGAGAGGGGATGAGCGTCTCTACCCCCTGCAATGGCTCAAGATGGCATTGTAGGGGAAGGGGTTGCATTTGTGCTCTGTCTGGGGAGTTACCCACGTGGAATCAACCCGGCATGCGTCAGCAAGCGTGCTCCTAGCATCCTCCTGCGCCTGCACACTACTCAGGATCTGAGCACGCCGCGGAGCGCGCAAAGCCTGGAATGCACTGCAGGCTAGCAGTTCTCGCCCCTCCCCCCCCTTACATCTACCTACAGGCTCTACGGGCCCTGCGCATGTGAGGCGGGGTGGGGGGAGGGGGGAGGGGGGAGGGGGAAGAAGCTTAAAAAAAAAAAAAAAACAGCCCGCGGAGCCTGGCCAGGGTTGCCCGGCATTCCCGCCACAAAGGCCTCTCGGGTGGTTGGAAGTCTTGCGCTTGCAGCTGCCTAGAGGAACATGAACCAATTCCGGACCGAAGAGCGAGTCTGCGACGTACCCATTGTAGCCCACAAGCCTCAAGTTCCGTGGCCACCAGATCATCATGGCCGCCTGCTCGCCCTTCCTTAGGGACCCATTCTTGCTTAAGCCCCTGGTTCGAGTTGCAGGTCTCCCTGATGCACAGTGCATACGTCATGGCCAACCTGCTCCTCTCCTGCTGCAAGGGCGCCCCAGAATTTGCTGTCAGAGACATCGTCAACTGCCCAACAGCTATCTCGTACCTGCAAAAGAAACACATGGTGGAGAAATGGTAGAACACCCTTAGCCAGTTCATGGAACCCAAAATAGGCCTCAAGGAGGATGGGGTGGTGAGCAGTGTCAGTGCCATCAAGTCACTCCTCCCTCCAGGCAGGACCCCAATGGCAGACGGCAAGCCCTGCCCCCACCTTCTCTATCCCTTCCTCTCCTGCAGTCTGTGAAGCTAGAGTTCCCACTAGATAAGGACCTACAACTGAAGGGGGAGGGGACGGGAGGGGGGGAGGAGGAGGTATCTGAGATCTGCGTGGAGGAGGGGAAAGAAGGAAGAGGAAGAGGTATATGACATCAGAGTCATGAAGGTGGAGTCTGCCCTTGAGGTGGCAAGCACACCTCAAACTTCCTGGAGACATAGGAAGCAGTCTGTGTATTGGGGGCTCTGAGCAGCCAGCCATCGTGGAGAGCTAGCCCAAAGTAGTGTGGCCCCCAACATTGTAACTCCACCACAAGGAGTCCTGAAACCTTGCTACAACCTGTTGGGGGACACAGGAGGGGAAAGCCTGCTGTTGATTCCTAGAGGTTGGGCCTGATGGAAGCAGCAGCAGGGGCCATGGCTGCTCAGAGGGCAGGAGCAGCCTAGCGGCAAGGGGCAGCCAAGGGCCCTTGCCAGGGGTCTTTTTGAGTGGAAACCCCACGTGCATGCACAACATTTCATCTTCAGGTGCCCACATGGTAGCAAGCCATAAAACCATAGCAGCAACCTCAGCCACCACATGAACGTGCACCATGGCATCAAATCACACTCGTGTGGCCTCTGCAGCAAATGTTTCATGCAGAAGTCCACACTGCATGGCCACTTCAACCTACACACAGGAGCTCAGTGCATTCCCTGCTCCTATTGCAATGTGCACTTCGCCCACAAGCCTGCCATTAGGCGACACCTCAAGGAGCAGCATAGCAAGACCACAGCAGAGAATTTTCTGGAGGCCAGCATGGTGGAGAGCAATGTCTTCATTGGATGCTAGCAGGGCAAAGAGTCTGGGGTCCTTAAGCTGAAAGAGGGCTCTTGAGCTTGGTAGAAACGCCAGGGGGGAGGGAGGGGGAGACATCTGAGGATCCTGGGAAGATATACACAACCTCAGGGAGAAGGGAGGAAGATTCTTTGGTAAGAAGACCCTGCCTCTTGGAGAAGAAAAGCATGGGACAACAAGACTAAGAAAATATTCAGTCCCCGAGAAAGATTTCTTCTTATAGAAGTGCGTGGATATGTGGAGGGAGGGGAAAGGGTCCTATAGAATAAGAAAAAGCAAAGGCTGGAAAGTTTATTTTGTTTTTGTTTTTCCTGGCTAAGGCTGCCTAGGGGGAGATTATGCCATTTGTGGAGGTGGGGATGGGTGGATGGGAATTGGGAGAGGACTTGGGCAGGAGACAGCTTGCTTGCTCCTGTTTAGATCTTCGGGAGAGGGCATGATAGGGGGAAATGATTATTGAATACCAGAAAAGGAAAGGGAGACAGTTCTTGCATGCTGAGGAAGTTGGGACTGTGAGTACAAAGCTCGCCAAAATTGAGGGGAAAAGAACACAGTAAGAAAACACTATAGTGGGGGCTGGGGATGTGGCTTAGTGATAGAGTGCTTGCCTAGCATGCATGAAGCCATGCGTTGGATTGCTCAGTACCACATAAACAGAAAAGGCCAGAAGGGGTGCTGTGGCTCGAATGGTCTAACTTTGAGCAAAAAGAAGCTTAGGGACAATGCCCAAGCCCTGAGTTCAAGCCCCAGGACTGGCAAAAGAAAAAAGAAAAAGAAAAGAAAACACTGGAGTGAAGATTCTGGGTAGATAATTGGGAAGTGGGAGTACAAAAGCAAGAACAATGAATAGTGGAGGGGTGAGGGCAGGGGATTTAGGAGAAAGGACACAAGGAGGGCTGCTGGGGGAAGGGGCAGGGAGTAGTAGGGACTTATACAATATTTTTAGGGGCCTGTCCTGGAGCTTGAACCTCAGGGTCTGGACACTGTCCCTGAGCCTCTTTGTGTTCAAGGCTAGTGCTCTACCACTTGAGCCACAGCACCACTTCCAGCTTTTTCTGAATGGAGATAAGAGTCTCATGGACTTTTCTGCCCAGGCTGGTTTCTATCAGCCATCCTCAGATCTCAGCCTCCTAAGTAGCTAGGATTACAGGTGTGAGCCACCAGTGCTTGGCTTATACAATATTTTTTTAACAAAATAAAACCATATTTTTTTAGGATTTTTTTATGGAGTTTGGTCTTTTTTAGAAATTTTTCAGCTTTATTTTCCATTAAAAAAAACTTTTCTTAGCTGAGATCTGAGGATCTCGATTCAAAGCCAGCCTGGGCAGGAAAGTCCGTGAGACTCTTATCTCCAATAAACCACTAGAAAACCAGCAGTGGTGCTGTAGCTCAAGCGGTAGAGTGCTCACCTTGAGCTGAAGAGCACAGGGACAATGCCCAAGCCCAGAGTTCAAGCTCCACGACCGACCAAAAAAAAACAAACAACAAAAACAAACAAACAAAAAACCCACTTTTCTTTAAAACAAAACAAAACAAAACAAAGACTGGATAGCAGGAAGAGCAGTGGGGACAAAGCAGAGGGAGTGAGTCACCTGGTCGCTGTCCAAGCCACCTGGAGCTGACTGGCTGCCATCAAGTCTGGTCTAAACACCATGTATCGGCTGGGTGGATGACAAGCAAGCTGCACTTCCCAAGTGAGAACAATGTTCACTTACAAATCCTTGGTGCACAGCATGAACTTACTGCTCAACCTCTAGGAGCATAGGAAGAAGGATGGGCTGTGTGATGTCACCATGGTGTTGGAGGGCAGGCACTTCCGGGTCCACCTCCCTGTACTGGTTGCATGCAGCAGCTGTTTCCACACCAGGAATGTAGGCCAGATGAATGCCAAGCTGAGCACCATGCTGCCCAAAGAGGTGATAGTAAAGGGATTTGAACCCTTAATTCAGTTTGCCTGCATGGCTATACTGATGAAGTGGATGAACGTGGATGAAGTCTGCAGGTGTGTGCAGTTCTTAAGTGTACACAACACTGAGGAACCTTGCTTTCAGTTTGTCAAGTTTATGGACTCCATTGCAGAGCAGCAAGAATGCCCAAGAAAAAAGTGCTCCTCATCACACTGTCAGAAAACAGACCTTCAGTTTTCACTTTCAGACCAGGAAGATCTAGGACTTAATGAAGTTGAAGACTTTCTGGAAAATAAAAATGTCCTGAGCCCTCAGTGTACGCCAAAGGTAACAAGGAAATGTAAAATCATTGCCTTTACCGAGAGGACAGTTTCAGACTTAGGAATCCATGTGCTTAGAAAAGGATGCTGCCTTGGGCCTGCCATCTTTCTTTCTTTATATATAATATATATTATTGTAAAGAAACTGTACAGAGGGGTTACAGTTACATGAGTAAGGTAATGAGTACATTTCTTATGAGCATTGTTACCCCATCCTTTGTTTTGGGGCCTGCCATCTTTATGCTCTAAATGCAGAAAATTGCAGAAAGCATTTGAAACTGATCAAAATCATGCTGTGAAATCCCGGGTCTAAGACACTCATACTGGTGCTACTCAGGCAAACGAGATGCCTAAGAACAAATGTCCAAGGGTAGCCCAGGATTCGGAAGACCTACCAGGCGCTAGTGGCTCATACCTGTGATCCTAGCTACTCAGGAGGCTGAGATTTGTCATGGTTCAAAGCCAGCCTGGGCAGAACAGTCCATGAGACTGGAAGTGGTGCTGTGGCTCAAGTGGTAGAGTGCTAGCCTTGAGCTGAAGAGCCCAAGGATAGCTCTTAGGCCCAGAGTTCAAGCCCCATGACTGACAATACACAAATAATTAAATAAAATGTGAAGAAAATAAGTTAGCAAGGTGCATGAAGACACAAAGTGAAGCAACCCTGTTTCTTAGTGCCCAAGCAAATGCAATGGACTCTCTTCCACCACAGTTCTTCTGTAGATCTTCCTGTTGTCTACTATAGAATTTCACTGGAATGCAAAATACAACAGTGAAAACAGAGAAACCTTTGACAGGTGTAGATGTCAAAGAAGAGAAAGTGTTTGGTGAATGTCAAGATTTACAACCCAACCTGGTCCCTAAGGAAGGTGGTAACCTTATGTCATATGATCGGAATACCATGGAACAAGAGGTGGCAGAGCATCTGGCAAAAGTCTTCTGGAGTGACATTTGTCCCACAGCCTCTCCTTGCCAAATGCAGCTGTCACCTGCTATAGCCAAAGATGGTCGAGAACAGATCTATTCCCAGAAGTGATCTGAGCGTTCCTGGTTACATATCAGGATCAGTGAGAGCCCAGAACCAGCTCAGAGGACTTTTGCAACCGAAAGCACTGTCAAATGCTCCTTCATAAGTACTCTGAAACTAGGGTGCTGGTGGCTCACGCCTGTAATCCTAGCTACTCAGGAGGCTGAGATCTGAGGATCCCTGTTCAAAGCCAGCCCAGGAAGGAAAGTCCATGAAACTCTTATCTCCTATTAACCACCAGAAAACCAGAAGTGGTGCTGTGGCTCAAAGTGGTAGAGGACTAGCCTTGAGCAAAAGAGCCTAGGCCCTGAGTTCAAGCCCAAGATTGACCCCCCCCCCAAAAAAATATTCTGAGTACCAAGGGTTGTTCGTGCAGTTTGGAAATTGGAAATAATTGGGTGTCAGAGCCCCAGCAGGAACCAAGAATATTAGGTAAAACTTCCATTTAATGCACAGAAAATCTTCTCCCTCTTGCGAAATGACTTTCAGTCCTTGTTGAAGATGCATGAGCTGACCCCAGAACAATTGGACTGAATCCATGATATCTGCAGAAGGAGCAAAAACAGAACTTCCGCCCAGTGCTGTTGCAAGAGGAAGCTTAACTGTGTCCAGAATCTCCTATCTGAGAAGCTGCACCATGAAAAAGCAAGATTGTTGAAGACAGAGATCACATTTTGCCCACTTGGTGAAACAAAGCAAAACCTAACTGGACTCTGCCAGCAACTCTGTAAAGAAGCTGAGCTGCTCTGAGTCAAGAACAAATCCAGATACTTGGCTTCAGATTTCCCCCTTTTTGTCCCACTGAAGGTGAACTTACACTCCATGTCCATTTTTAATTTAGCCAATGTGTCTTAGTGGTGCTGCCTGCCAGCAGGGGGCAAAGTAGGGAGGCCAGCTGTGAGTGGGCTCACCAGCCCCAGTCCAGTTCCAGGGAACCCAGGGAACAGCAGCTGGGTGAACAGGGTTGCCAGAGTGGCTCCATATCTGAGTTCTGACAGAAGATGATGAATAAATGCACTACTGATGAGTAGATGATGTGCTTTCTCCCACCCTGCCATGCAATCTGCTATTGAAGACTTACTTGATACTGTCTTTTTTTTGCGGGGGGGGGGTCCGGTCGTGGGGCCTGAACTCTGGGCCTGGGCGCTGTCCCTCAGCTCTTCAGCTCAAGGCTAGCGCTCTACCACTTGAGCCACAGCGCCACTGCCGGCTTTTTTATTTTTGCTTATGTGGCGCTGAGGAATCAAACCCAGGGCCTCTGGCATGCAAGGCAAGCGCTCTACCACTGAGCCACCTTCTCAGCCCCTTGGTATTGTCTTGAAAGCCTCATGGTGGTCTCTTGCTTAACAATATACAGACTTCTATTTGGGGAAATCCTCTTAAGTCAACCTCAACTTGCTTCTTGGGCTTAACAAGAAAACACCAAGATGATTATCTCCTGGGTACTGGAGGGAAAAAAAGAAAGAAAAAAGAAAAAAAATCCACACGTGAAAATGTACCCAGAACTTGTGCTTTTATGCATAATGGTTAGTAATCACTTTCCAGTATTCAAAGTAATGACGAGTGAAAACTACAGCCTGTCACACAATTTGAAAAGCTTGAGCCATTACACATAATCCATACAGAAGAGGCTGAATAATCTACCTGCTTTACATATATGGATTTAAAAGCAAGTTCCTTCTTCAGAAGGAGGGTGTCACCAGGCACCAGTGGCTCACACCTGTGATCCTAGCTACTCAGCCAGCCCAGCAAAAAAAAAAAAAAAAAAGTCCCCAGGAGACTCTGATCTCCAATTAACTACTCAAAAACCAGAAGTGGCTCTGTGGCTCAAAATGGTAGAGTGCTAGCGTGGAACAGAAGAGCTCAGGGATAGCGCCCAGGCCCTGAGTTCAAGCCCAACACTGACAAAAAAAGGCAGGAAATGGAGCTGTGGCTCAAGTGGTAGAGTGCTAGCCTTGAGCAAAAGAAGCTCAGGTCTCTCCCAAACCCCACAAACCAATTACTAAATGGGCAACGGAACTAAAGAGGACTTCTCAGAAGAAGAGATAAAAATGGCAAAGAAACACATGAGGAAATGTTCATCATCCCTGGTGGTGAAGGAAATGCAAATAAAGACAACCCTGAGATACCACCTTACCCCAGTCAGAATGTCCCACATCCACAAATCAGCCAACGACAAATGCTGGAGGGGATGCGGAGAAAAAGAAACCCTATTACACTGCTGGTGAGAATGTACACTAATACAACCACTTTGGAAAGCAGTCTGGAGGGTCCTCACAAAGCTAAATATTGACCTCCCTTATGACCCAGCCATACCACTCCTAGGCAGGAACCAGGATACAAGGACACATGCACCTCCATGTTCATTGCAGCAATGTTCACAATAGTCAGGATATGGAAACAACCCAGATGCCCCACCACAGATGAATGGATCCAAAAATTGTGGTACCTATATACAATGGAATATTATGCAGCCATTAGAAAGGACAAAATAATGGCATTTGCAGGGAAATGAATGGAACTAGAAAAAATCATGCTGAATGAGGTAAGCCAAGAGTGGATGTTAAATCCAAAACATAAGGAGATACGATAAAGTAAACAAGACTTGAGAAACAGAGGATCTCCACTGATTTGGTCAAATTGTTTCTAAATGACCCCATGCTGCTGATCACATATATGGTACATATGTGCACATCGGAGGGAAACTAGGAGGAGGACACAGAAACAGAGGGAAACGGGAAAACATACAACAGCAGGACCCATCAGCTGCACTGGACATTGATCAAAATGAACTAAGGAACTCAATGTCAGCAATGGGAGGGAGGGAATGAGCAGGAAAGAGGGAACAGCTTACTCTAAACAAAAGGAAAGAAATGTACATATCACTTGATGTGGAAGAAATAACTGTATTATCAAAGCTCATAGAAGTCATAAACTTTATAGACCATGATAAAGACAATTTGCCCCATGAAGGTTAGGATATGTTTGTGACTTTAACCAAGTATCATCTCACAATATTGTGAAATTTATATGATCACTTAATCACAATAAAAAAGTTGCTATAAAAAAAAGAAGCTCAGGGCTGGGAAGGTGGCTCAGTGGTAGAGCGCTTGCCTTGCATGCATGAGGCCCTGGGTTCGATTCCTCAGCACCACATAAGCAGAAAAAAAAAAGCCTGAAGTGGCACTGTGGCTCAAGTGGTAGAGCGCTAGCCTTGAGCTGAAGAGCTGAGGGACAGCACCCAGACCCAGAGTTCAGGCCCCAGGACTGGACCCAAAAAAAAAAAAAAAAAAGAAGCTCAGGGACAGTGCTCAGGCCCTGAGTTCAAGCCCCAGAACTGGCAAAGAAAAAAAAGTAGGAGTATCTGCATAGAGCTGCAGTATGAAAAATGAATTATTTTTCCCAAATCCTAGAGCTTTGCTCTCCAGCTTCTACCACAGCCAGACATAGAAGAGACTTCCTGGTGATCTCTGGCCACAAGGGCACCATTTTGTGAAAGGGCAGGGACGGCCTCCAGTGGAGGCTTCTGCTGCTTCTCAGTATTGACTCTAGAATTTCTAGTGAAGAGTAACTAAAGCATTTCCCTCTTTATTCTCTATCACATCTAGGCCCATTATGAACTTCAGTTGCCTGGACTCAGGACATGGTGGGCCAAGTGGGCACACTGGCAGCACTGTCTTAGGCCCAGGACTCTGAGAGTACTTCCCAGCAGGCATGGCCTCCTCCTCCTGATGCTTGTCATAGATGCTAGCAAAACAGAGGAAGAAATTGAGGGACAGAACAATGTTTATATTTACCAGGAGTGCTGCTCATTTTTTTAATCCTTTTTTATTGTAAAGGTGATATACAGAGGAGTTACAGTTACATAATATAAAAAGTACAATTCTTGTCAAACTTATTACCCTCTCCCTCATTTTTCTCCTACTTTCCTCCCCGCAATCTCCCCTTTTTAATTCTACTTATAAACTCCTGTGGTATACTTCTATTTCTAAAAAAGCACTGTTGTGGATAAAAATATATAACAACTCTGCAGAGATTTGTAAAAGGATAAAACTTGGGGTTTTCTTCCATTTAGAGTTTGCCTCAGAGAACCAAGATTACTTCTTGCTTTCTTACCCAAATCCAGGGTGATATAAAGGTACACAAGAGTATTTTGACTTGGGCATTTAAAACTCAGTCGTTGGCTGGGAATGTGGCTTAGTGGTCATGCTTACCTGGCATTCATGAAGCCCTGGGTTTGATTCCTCAGTACCACATAAACAGAAAAAGCCGGAAGTGGAGCTGTAGTTCATGTGGTAGAGTGCTTGAGCAAAAAGGTTCTCTCAAGGACAGAGCTCAGGCCCTGAAATCAAGCCCCAGGACCAGCAAATCCATCCATCCATCCATCCATCCATACATACATACATACATACATACATACATACATATATACATACCTTGGTCTTTGTATTTATTTGATTCTCTTTGAAGGTATATTTATAATTTGAGTACTTCTCCCATTGTGTATGGCAGTGACTCTGAGCCACTGAAAAATGACACACTTGAGAGGCAAGTAAAAGCTGTGGACCTTGGCAATTTAACAATTTATAAATACAGGGCTGGAAAGGTGGCTCAGTGGTAGAGTGCTTGCCTTGCATGCAGGAGGCCCTGGGTTCAATTCCTCAGCACCACATAAGCAGAAAAAGCCAAAAGTGGCTTTGTAGCTCAAGTGGTAGAGTGCTAGCCTTGAGCTGAAGAGCTGAAGGACAGCGCCCAGGCCCAGAGTTCAGGCCCCACGACCAACAACAACAACAACAACAAAAATTATAAATACAGCTTCAGTATGCCTTGTTGAAAAATTTGAAATGCTTCAGAATCTGAAACTTTTTGAGCACTGACAAATTGCCACAAGTAGCCCCAGGTCACATGACAGGTTGCAGTGAAAACATAAGCACCCACCCTAAAAACATTATTTAAATTACTTTAGGTGTATGTGTGAATAGCATATGAACCATAAATGAACTTGATATTGAGAGACTTAGGTCTCTTTGTGTATATGAAAATCTTCGAAAACCTAATAAAAGCAACAGAATAAAAGCAACAGAGTGAGGGGCAGGAGAGGGGGAGAAAATGAGGGAGGAGGTAACACTGTTCAAAAACCAATGTACTCATTACCTTACTTATGTAACTGTAACCCCTCTGGACATCACCTTTACAATAAAATTTAAAAAATTAAACCAGATTTTTTTAAAAGTCTGAGCCAGGCATCGGTGGCTCACACCTGTAATCCTAACTACTCAAGAGGCTGAGATCTGAGGATCACAGTTCAAAGCCAGCCTGGGCAGGAAAGTCTGTGAGACTCTTTTTTTAAATTTTTTTTATTTATTTTATTTTATTTGTGAACATACTGTACAGAGGGGTTACAATTGCATGGGCAGGATAATGCGTACATTTCTTACCAAGCATTGCAGCCTCC
>NW_012267332.1:4105622-4109644 GCF_000151885.1 Dipodomys ordii | reverse complement strand
CTTTTTTTTTTAAATTTTATTTTATTTTATTTGTGAACAAACTGTACAGAGGGGTTACAATTGCATGGGCAGGATAATGCGTACATTTCTTACCAAGCATTGCAGCCTCCTCCTTTGTTTACCCTTCCCATCCCTTCTGTGAGACTCTTATCTCCAATTAATAAATAGAAAAGCAGAAGTGGTGCTATGGCTCAAATGGTAGAGCACTAAGCTTGAGCAGAAGAGCTGAGGGATGGCGCCCAGGCCCAGAGTTCAAGCCCCACAACTGACAAAAAACAAGTCTAAAATCTGAAGCACTTCTGGTCTTAAGTGTTTCAGATTGGGGCTATTCACCTGTATTCGTGTTTAAGAAATCCAGTTTTAAATGGTTAAAAGATAAAGAATTTATTTTGTTGGTCACGGGGCCTGACCTCTGGGCTTGGGTGCTGTCCCTCAGCTCTTCAGCTCAAGGCTAGTGCTCTGCCATTTGAGCCACAGTGCCACTTGCACCTTTTTCTGCTTATGTGGTGCTGAGGAATTGAACCCAGAGCCTCATGCGTGCAAGACAAGCGCTCTACCACTGAACCACCTTCCCAGCCCAAAACTGTATCTTGAGTGCAGGATCTGGTTCTAGAGACACTCCCCTTCACCGTGTATGAGCCAGTGGAGAGCAAGTAGATCTTCACCTTGAGAATAAATGGGGAGCAGACTGTCTTTCAGAGTAGTGTGTCATATGTTGTCCTTTTGCTTTGGGGTGCAAGGAAGGCAGGAAGGAGGACTGTACTCATATATTTTCAGTGTTTGTATGTTATCTTCATTACTGATTTAGGTGGAGGAGGAAATTCGCTGCGATTATTTTCTAGACGCTTGTCATTCTGTGAGATGCATGCTGAATTACATGAGTTGTTGTCATGTACATATGTCCCAGAGTAGCTATTTCTTTTATATTTATTCATGTAAATTTCAACTTCACAATATAAAACAATAAAAACAATTCTGTGGTTTACAAAATGTAACATCTTCTCCAAACCAATGGAATTCCTAATTTCCTACCTCTGTTATCAGTTTGTGTACGTGCAAGTATCAAATCTTTTGCTTTTAATTGCAAGTGTAAATATTCATTTTGAAAAGTGACTATTTTGTGATGAAACCTAGATGCCTCCACAGTCTAAATACTGTACAATTTTTTTTAAGAATTTGGTTTATATGTCTCTCTATGTATAAACAGATTAGCATTCAGGGTTTGTTTTAATGGTATCTGATAATTAGTCAACTGTAATATTACTTAAAATTTAGCACTACTTTTAATACAGCATGTCAGTCAGGTGCCAGTGGCTCCCACCTGTAATCATAGCTACTCAGGAGGCTGAAAACTGAGGATCACAGTTTAAAGCCAGCTGGGGCTTTTTGTAGTTAATTGGAGATGAGAGTCTCACAGTTTCCTGCCTGGGCTGGCTTTGAATTTTGATCCTCAGAACTCCACTTCCAGAGTAGCTAGGATTATAGGCCTTTTCTTCCTCTTCCTCTTCCCTCCTCCTCTTTCCCCCCTCCCCCCCTCCTCCCCTCCCCCCCTCCTAAACTTAGCCTGGGAGCTGTCCCTGAGCTTCTTTTGCTCAAGGCTAGTACTCTACCACTTAAGCCACAGCACCACTTCCGGCTTTTTTTTCTGAGTAGTTTTGTTTTTGTTTTTGTTTTTTGTCTGTCATGGGGCCTGAACTCTGGGCCTGGGCACTGTTCCTCAGCTCTTCAGCTGTAGAATAGCACTCTACCACTTGAGCCTCAGCCCCACTTCCGGCTTTTTCTGCTTATGTGGTGCTGAAGAATCAAACAGAGGGCCTCATGCATGCAAAGCAAGCACTTTACCACTGAGCCACCTTCCCAGCCCCATGAGTAGTTTATTGGAGATAAGAGTCCGATGGACTTTCCAGCCCAGGCTGGCTTCAAACCGCAATCCTCAAATCTCAGCCTCCTCTGTAGCTTGGATTACAGGCAGGAGCCACCAGCCCCTTGTGTGCTCTGACATTTGAGCTGTAGCTTTCTGGTAGTTAATTGGAGATAAAAGCCGCTGATCACCGGAAACCAAAATAAGCTGGAAGTAGAGCACCTGGTTCAAGTGGAAGAGCATCAGCCTTGAGCACAAAAGCCCAGAGACAGGGCCCAGGCCCTCAGTTCAAGTCCCAGAATGCCCCCCGAAATCACTTGATAGCTAGATTACAATGTATGATTGACTAATAATTTATTCAGCAAAGTACATGGTATGCATGTATGGAAATGTTACAAAGAAACACCCTCATACTAAAAAAGTATGCTAATTCAAAATAAAAATTTTAAATATTATTTATTCAGCCAGGCACTGGTAGCTCTTGCTTTTAATCTTAGCTACCCAAGAGGCTGAGACCTGAGGATAATGGTTAGAAGCCAGCCTAGACAGGAAAAGTCCATGAGACTTTTATCTCCAATTGATCACCAAAAAGCCCAAAGGGGAGCTGTGGCTCAAGCTGTAAAACACTAACATTGAATGAAACAACAAAGTGACAGAGCAAGGCCCTGAGTTCAAGCCCCAATACAAAGCAAAAAATAATCATTTAGTAATTTAAATAAGTACCAACCAGAAAAGTAATGATAACTTTCCACAGTGCAATTTTTGCCCAATCTCAGCACTTGAGAGATTGAGGTACAAGGATTTTAAGTTCAAGGCCAGTCTGAGATTGCCTCAAAACATAAGTATAGAGCCTTCAGTAGAAAAGCCAAGCCCTGAGTTCAAGCCCCAGTACTGCCATACTTACAAAAACTACAAAAAACGCATGGAATGACAACCCTCTTTTTTCTTTGCTTCTTTGTTTTCCTTCTCCTTTCTCCCACACTTTTTCCCTCCCTCCCTCTCCCCTCCCCCCCACCTCCTTTCCTTTCTCTTGCCTTCCTTTTTTTTTTTTTTTTCTTTGCTGTTCCCTGAATTCAGGGACTAGGTACTGTCCCTGAGCCTCTTTGCACTCCAGGCTAGCCTTCTAGCAATCGAGCAGCAGGGCCACTCTGGTTTTCTAAGTAGTTTATGGAAGATAAGAGTCTCACAGGGACTTTTCTGCTTGGACTGGCTTTGAACCATAATCCTCTGATCTCAGCCTCCTGAATAACTAGGATTGATTACAAGCAGGAAACACCAGAGCCCAGCTTTCCCTTTAAAAAAAAATTCTTTCTTTTTGCAGCTCAATGGTTTTATGCAGGGAGTTGGCTAGAATAATACAGAGCTCATTTGTTTTTCTTTAGAACCAAATCACAGCCATTAGCCTGACCTGAGGTATATCTACAATACATCTATAATCAATCTTTCATTAGCAATAGTGCAGTTTTAAAACTTAGAAAAACTCTGTGCAGATATGCCTTTTGATTTAATTAAACAAGAAGGGGGCTGATACTCACGTAGGGTAAGTTCTAGTGATAATAAAGGTTTGAAGCCAGCCTAAGCAGGAAAGTATGTAAGAGTCTTATCTCCAGTTAAAAACAAAGTGGAGCTTTGGCTCAAGTTGTAGAGTGTCAGACTTCAGTGAAAAAACCAAAGGCCTAAGTTTAAGCCCCAGAATGGATACACACACACACACACACACACACACACACACACACACGTACTTTGGAAGGAACCAATGAGAAAACAACTTGGAAGGGAGGTTTTTATCTTGTTTTCAAGCAAATAGTCTTAATTTTTTTTCTTGTTATAGGTTAAATCAGTTTATGGTAAGTATATCTAGGCCATTTGTTTTTCAGTTTCCAGGTAAAGTCTAGTATTTCATTTTTTAATTATTGTACTTTTTTTTTTTGTCAGTCATAGGGCTTGAACTCTGGGCCTTGGCATTGTCCTTGAGGTCTTCAGTTCAAGGCAAGCGCTCTACCACTTGAGCCACAAAGCCACTTCTGGTTTTCTGGTGGCTAATTGGAGATAAGAGTCTCATGGAGGGGCTGGGAAGGTGGCTCAGTGGTAGAGCGCTTGCCTTGCATGCCTGAGGCCCTGGGGTTCGATTCCTCAGCACCACATAAGCAAAAAGAAAAAA
>NW_012267332.1:4092316-4104297 GCF_000151885.1 Dipodomys ordii | reverse complement strand
TTCTTTTTTCTTATGTGGTGCTGAGGAATCGAACCCAGGGCCTCAGGCATGCAAGGCAAGCGCTCTACCACTGAGCCACCTTCCCAGCTCCTGCATGTTCTAATTCTACAGGTAGCTACAGCCCATTCTCGATTTTTTTTGTTACAATTATTGTTATATCTTTTTTGTTGTTGGTTGTGGGACTTGAACTCAGGACCTGGTCACCAACTGTGAGCCACAGTACCACTTCTGGTTTTCTGGTGGTGAATCGGAGCTAAGAGTGTCAGGGACTTTCCCGAAGGGACTGGCTTTGAACCATGATCCTCAGATCTCAGCCTCCTGAGTAGCTAGGATTACAGGCATTAGCTACCAGTGCCCGGCCTTTGTTATGTCTTTTGACCTCAGCTAAAACCCTAGATTCATGAAGCCTGTCCCTGTTCTGATCCTGAGAAATTTCAAAGCCAGCTATGTATAAGGATTTTTTTTTTTGTCATGGGGCCTGAACTCTGGGCCTGGGCGCTGTCCCTCAGATCTTCAGCTCAAGGCTAGTGCTCTACCACTTGAGCCACAGCACCACTTCTGGTTTTTTAAGTGGTTTATTGGAGATAAGAGTCTCATGGATTTTTCCTTCTCAGGCTGGCTTTGAACTGAAATCCTGAGATCTCAGCCTCCTGAGTAGCTAGGATTACAGGCGTGAGCCACCAGTGCTTGGCCATAGTTGCTTTTTTTCCCCCCAAGTCCAACCAATTCTTTTTTTTTAATGAATTTTTTATTGTAAAAATACTGTACAGAGGGGTTACAATTACATGAGCAAGGTAATGAGTACATTTCGTATCAAGCATTGTTGCCTTCTTTGTTTTTCCCCTACCATTGGGTGCTTCCCACCTCCTCAACTACCCCCTTCCACCCCCTCCCACCCCCTCCATCCTCCCCCCCACCCCTTTCACCCCCCCACCCCCTGCCTAAATTGTAAAGTTCCTTTTTTTGACATAGTGTCTTGTACATTTCATTGTTGCAATGGGTCAACCTGTATCCCTATTTAAACATTTTGTTTTTTCCCTTCCCCTCCACAAATTATACCAACATCAAATACAGTGAAAGCAGGGGTTATACTATGGGGGAGGGACATACAAAGCAACAAAGAAATCATCTTATAAATGTGTTAGAAACAATAGCAAGAAAGAAAAACCATTTGAGTCCTTATCTTGAGGTTCATTTCGCCTAACATCAATTTATCTGACCTTTTCTGCTGGTCTCAGACATATACTAGTTATTCCAAATAAGGGAAACCATAGGACCTATGTTTCTTTGGGCCTGGCTTACTTCACTTAATATAATTTTTTCCAGGTCTTTCCATTTCCTAACAAATGGGGCAGGGCTGGGAAGGTGGCTCAGTGGTAGAGCGCATGCCTTGCATGCCAGAGGCCCTGGGTTCGATTCCTCAGCACCACATAAGCAAAAAGAAAAAAGGTGGAAGTGGTGCTGTGCCTCAAGTGGTAGAGTGCTAGCCTTGAGCTGAAGAGCTGAGGGATAGTGCCCCATATTCAGGCCCCATGACCGGACACCAACAAACAAACAAACAAACAAAAACAAATGGGGCAATGTCATTCTTTCTGATGGAGGCATAAAATTCCATTGTGTACATTTGTTAATCCATTCATCTCCTGAGGGGCATCTGGGTTGGTTCCATATCTTAGCTATGGTAAATAATGCTGCAATAAATATAGTTGTGCTGGTAGCTTTAGTATGGTCTTGTATGTGATCATTTGGGTAAATGCCCAAAAGTGGAATTGCTGTCTTAGAGGAGCCCATAGTTGCTTTTAAATGCCTCAATTTTCAATTGTGTCTTCTCAAGGCTTTAACTATTGTAGTTTACAGTATTTTTAATCAGTCATCTCTTCCCTGGGTTCCTAGGAAATAGTTTTATCCACTTTATAACTATTTCTTATAATTATACATGAGTTATAATACCTTTTAGTTGAAATGCATTTTGAGGGTGAAATGAGGGCCTGGTACTTCCTCCTCATCTTGTTGACATCACCATCTTGTAAGTTTTTTGTTGTTGTTGTTTGTTTTTTTAATCAGATTCCAGAGTTCTCAGAGTTCTGAACAGTTGATTCTGTTTTTTACTTTTTTTTTCTCTGTCATGGGGCCTGAACTCTGGGCCTTGGAGCTGTTCCTGAGCATTCCAGCTCAAGGCTAGCACTCTATCACTTGAGCCACAGAACCACTTCCTGCTTTTTCTGCTTCCGTGGTGCTGAGGAATGGAATTCAGGGCCTCATGCATGCAAGGCAAGATTACTACTGAGCCGCCTTCCCAGCCCTGTTTTTTACTTTTTTTTTAAGGACACTTTTAGCATTCCTCAATGTGCTGTTTTTTCTCTATTGGCTTATGTTTTACTATTGAGTAATTATTTTAAGATATTGATAAGTTAATTATAAAAACTAGATGTTTTGTATATAGCTTATACTTAGGTATCCCTATAGTAAAGATTTTTCCCTCTGCCTGTGGCTTGTCTATATACATTCATTTTTGTTTATTTTGGCTTTTATTTCAAGTTGTATTGGGGTTTGAATTCAGGATCTTGTGGTTGGTAGGCAGGCACTCTACCACTTGAGTTTCATTCACAGCCCTACATTGTTTTTATTACCTCAAGCAACTTTTTGTTTGACTAGTACATTTTGTTCTATTGAAAATGACCCCTAAAAAGATTAAAGACAACAGGGGTTTGCTTGTATATACATTTTTCTAATTTGGGGAGGGGAAGGGAAATAACAAAATGCTGAAATATCCCAGAGTTCAAGCCCCACAACCGACAAAAAAAAAAAAAATGCTGAAATAAGGATACAGGTTGACCAATTGTAACAATGAGATGTACAAGACACTATGTTGAAAACTTACAACTTGAGGAGGTAGGGATGAGTTGGGGAGGTGGAGAGGGAAGGGGTAGTAGGGGAAAAACAAAGGAGTAACAATGCTTTATAGGAAATGTACTCATTACCTTACTCATGTAACTGTAACCCCTCTTTACACTATTTTTACAATAAAAAACATAAAAAAAGATTAAAGAGAAAAATACAAAGTATTAAGGAACTACTTTCCTCAAGTAGAAAGATACAGAAAGCAATGCAAAGATAAATCCAGCTCTGATACCAATGTCTTAAAATTGTTGAATTTTGCAACCACAACAAGCATACCAAATAGTGGGCACACAATGTCACAAGTTCATGGTCCACCTGAAGCTTATTCATGCACTTAATTTGCCCAAGTGATAAGAATAAGATCAGGAAAGCGTAAACAAACACAGCAATGTCACTCACTAGACACTGTTGAAAATGAACAATACAACTTGTGGGTTGGATGGGAGGGGAAAACTGAGAAAGGAAGGAGTAACATTGCCCAAAAAGAAATGTACTCTTGGGGTTGGGAAGGTGGCTCAGTGGTAGAGTGCTTGCCTTGCATGCTTGAGGCCCTGGGTTCTATTCCTCAGCACCACATAAGCAAAAAGAAAAAAAAAAGCTGGAAGTGGCGCTGTGGCTCAAGTGGTAGAGCACTAGCCTTGAGCTGAAGAGCTGGGGGACAGCGCCCAGACCCAGAGTTCAGGCCCCACGACCAGACCCCCCCAAAAAAAATGAAAGAAAGAAATGTACTCTTTATCTGACTAACGTAACTGTAATCCCTCTGTACATCACCTTCTTTTCTTTTCTTTTTTTTTGGTCAAGGGGCTTGAACTCTGGGCCTGGGCACTGTCTCTCTCAGCTCTTCAGCTCAAGGCTAGGGCTCTACCACTTGAGCCATAGAACCACTTCCGGCTTTTTCTGTTTATGTGGTACTGAGGAATTGAACCCAGGGCCTCATGCATGCAAGGCAAGTGCTCTACCAGTGAGCCACCTTCTTAGCCCTGTACAACACCTTTATAATAACAATAAATATTTTTAGGGCTGGGAAGTTGGCTTAGTGGCAGAGTGCTTGCCTAGCATGCATAAAGCCCTGAGTTCGATTCCTCAGGACCACATAAACAGGAAAAGCCAGAGGTGATTCTGTGGCTCAAGTGGTAAACTGCTAGCCTTGAGCAAAAAAGGCTCAATTGAGGACAGTGCTCAGACCCTGAGTTCAAGCCCCAGGACTGGCTAAATAAATTTTTTTAAGAGTAAGAACAGGTGCTGGTGGTTCATGTATGTAATCCTACTCAGTATGCTGAGGATTGTGATTTAACGTCAGCAGAAAAAGTCCATGAGATTCCAATTAAATACAAAAAGCCAAAGTGGATCTGTGACTGAACTGGTAGAGTGTTAGCTTTGGGCAAAAGAGCTCAGAAACAGCATCTAGGAGCAGCACATTAAAAAAAAACTGGGTGGGGGGAGGATGGGAAGGAATGGGAAGGGGAAACAAAAGAGGAGGCTACAATGCTTGATAAGAAATGTACGCATTATCCTGCCCATGTAATTGTAACCCCTCTGTACAGTATGTTCACACACACACAAAAAGAAATGTACTCATTATCTTGCCCATGTAATTGTAACCCCTCTGTACAGTATTTTCACTATAAAAAAAGTGGTAAGAATACCTAGAAATATTCCTTTTCTCACACACATCCTATAAATGCCACCTGTCTTCCACTTATTTTGCAAGGCAATCAATATAAACCACTTAGAATACCACTAAGCAAGCACATCTTATTAATATTGCTGAATGCTGCTTCCTGCCTTTTAAAAACAAAGTATGCATTTCAATAAAAGCAAATAATACACTGAAGTAATTTCCTTTGACATTCGGAAGCAAAAGTATTTCACTGCCAAATGTTTATCTTAAGAGCATAAATTCTAAACATGATTAAGATTATGTTGCCATTTCAAAATTCTTGGGAATAGTGAACATTTAGCCAGGGGCTTAGAATCTGCTTCCACAACCTTAAGCTGCTGTGTGTCCAAAGGTTTTTCATTATTTTGAAGTTTAGGGACAGAAAGAAACTGTTTCTTTTTCAATTCCAGGTTAGCTTCAGCCTTTTTTTTTTTTCCAAATTATGTGGAAAAGATTTCATTCTTTTCCTATTTTTAAAAAAGCTGCTTTTTTCTCATTTAATTTTTTTCATGTGCTCCAGCAATGCTACATTGTGTTTATGTACATTTCTCCCCCTCCCCCATAATTTTCTGCTACTCTGAGATTTATGTCCTACATCAGTAAAGGTTTTTGCTCATGACAAATTTACAAGAATACTGTCATGCTCACTATAGTTTGGCACTGGCTATAATCCTTTTCTTGGGATCCTGCGCCTATCATGAATAAAACGCTTCATTAGCAAGATTAATTTTCGGGTCATCTAAAAAATCATCAGAATCGATTAGGAAGTAATTCCTGACAATTATTCAGTCCAGGGTCCCTTCCAAAACCTGGGCAGTAACAGAGGCTGTAGGCGGGCAAACTGAGGCAGTAGGTGGGAGTGGACACTGACACCCATATTGCAGCCATAAAAGAGGAGGTGACGCTGGAGAAGTCGATCCAGAGCTCCCAGTAGTACCTGCGCTGCTCACCAGGAAAACACTGGGAGCTGCCTGCCTTCCCTGAGCACCACGCGGTCGCCGCATTCCAGGCGCTCTCTAGCGCTCCCGGCATTGTCTGGTGGATCCGCCTCCTCCGCGACTTCCCAGGGAGCTCTACTAGCGTCCCGTGGAGCACCGTGGGATCCCCGTTCCCTGTGATTCGCCTCGAAAGCCCAGGTAACCGAACTCGTCGTCCCTCTCTCTCCTGTGGAGGAACGCGGTCGCTGGGGAAGTCGTTGGGCTTCCCTGGCGCCGGCAGCACCCACTGCACTCCACAGTCGCCACGATCCTCAAAGGATCCGCGCACACAGCACGGGCTGTGAAGATAGGCACTTGCTGTGCTCCTCACACTTCCCGTGGGACACATCGTGGGGGGCTGTGTTTGGTCCCTGATCGCCACAACCTCCCAGGAAACATGCGGTCACCCTCATTTCCTCTTCGGCCACAGCACTGCCCACCAAACCTGCGGGCACCCTGATCTCTGAAGGATATTTCCACGCAGAATCAGCGCTTTGGGCACTCTCTACCCTCCCCCGTGGGAGTCCCACTCAAATCCACGGGGACGAGCACTGGCTGCACTCCTTACCTTTTTCGCTTTCCCGCGCTAGGTTGGGGAACCCGCGCCAGCTGCACTGGCATCGGGGCACGCGTGGGCACCAAGTTCAAGGAGCTTGGGACCTACTGCTTCCATGCTCACCCTGGCAGATTCCTGTGGCTCCCTTTTCCTGTTACCACCCGCACACGCTGGAGGCCATCTGGCCTCCAAGTGAGTTCACCTGCACAACTCGATTTGTATTTAATTTTTGTTTTATTTTTTTTTCTCGGTAGTGGGGCTTGAACTGGGGGGGGGGTGTCTGGGTTTTGTTCCTGGAACTTTTTCTCTCTAAGGCTACCTCTTTAACGCTTTGACTTACAGCGCACTTCCGGTTTTCTTGTGGTTAATTGGAGCTAAGAGTCACTTGGACTTTTCCTGCCTGTGCTGGCTTCGCTGGCTTGCAATCCCCAGATCTCAGCCTCCTGAATAGCTACAATTAAGGGTGTGAGCCACCCAGCGCCCTACTCTATTTGTAGTCTGGATGAATACATTCATGTTTGGATTAAGGGATTAACATACGAATTCTGAGGAGAGCATAATGAATCTATACTACCTAGTAAGAGGTGAATTATAAACCCAGAAGTTATACAGGCTATTATAGCAATGAGCTAGTAAAAAAAAAAAAATCACGTCTCAGAATACTTTTTTCCCCCAAACTTAAACAAGCAATATGGAGAAGCGATTTCAATATCTTAATGGAGCTTACCACCAAATTCAGTTCCCTTGTGGATCAGCAAGCAAACAATCAAAGACAGGCACTACCTAACAAGTAAGTAACGTGCTGGAATTTCTATTTTGTTTTGTATTTTTGTGGGTCATGGGGCTTGTACTCAGGGCCTGGGTGCTGTACCTGAGCTTTTTCTGCTCAAGGCTAGAGTTCTACCACTTTGAGCCACAGCACTACTTCTGGTTTTCTTGTGATTAATTGGAGATAAAAGAGTCTCACAGAACTGTCCTGTCCCTGCTGCGTGGAACTGTGAGCCTCAGACTCAATCTCCTGAGTAACAAGGATTGTAGGGGTGAGCCATAGGTGCCCAGTTTGCTGGAGGCTCTTTTTAAAGCCACATAAAACATCGTGTAAATAATAAATGCGAAGTTCTGGCTTCTAGGCAGAAAATTGTCTGAACTCCCTCGATAAATCAGTTTAAACATTGGAAAATGTGGTTTTGAAGGAATGTTGCTTTGTTTCTCTACATTTCTGGTTCTTTTTTGTTGCTAATATTTATCCCTCTTCTTATAAGAAAGTGTTTCTTTGATTCTGTTATGGTAAAGATAAAGCTTCTGTGATCAATATGGTTTTATCTGGAAATATAGTAGTAAATCCTTCAACTAAAAGCCGAAGAAGGAGATTTCATAAAGAAAAATCAGGAAGGTAAGCCTTCTTGTTAACCACTAGAAAGCTAGAACAGAAACCAAGGTGGGGGGGAGCAGTAGTTTTAAAAGTGTGTAAAAAATTCTAAAATGCTTTTGTGTCTCTGTATGATGGTATTGTAGGAGGCATGGATTTCCCCCCGTTTGGTTTATTAAATATCTTCTGTTTTCAACAACATGATGTACCTTTGCAAGTGGAAAATATCTATTACAATAATTAAGAGGAAGTGAACACTGGGTGAGCTGTTTTACCTGAGTATAGGGAATCCATTAGCTCCATTGTTTAATCAAAACACTTTAAACAGAGTTGTGGGAGTGGTATGTTGACTATACTAAATTTTGGAAAGAAATAGTGGTGGAATAAACACCGAAAGTCCTGAAAGAATTTCCTTTTTCAGCATCTCTTTTATGGGCTGAAAGAGAAAAAGGAAAGGATTTTTTTTTCTTTCTTTTTTCAGTTATGGGCCTGAAACTCAGGGCCTGGGCGCTGTCCCTCAGCTCTTCAGCTCAAGGCTAGTGCTCTACCATGAGCCACAGTACCACTTCTGGCTTTTTTCTGGTTATGTGGTACTCATGCAAGCAAGGCAAGCACTCTACCACTGAGCCACCTTGCCAGCCCAGGAAAGGATTTTTTAAGCAATGGAAAGGTATGCAGGAAGAATGGGGTGTGAATAGTGAGTAATTAAGCCAAAAACCAGTATTTGTTGACAGCCTGAATGTATTGCATATTGGGGATACAAAGACAGACATTGGACTCTGTTTTCAGGAAGCTTCTAATCCGGAGGAGAAAGATGTATAGTAATTAATAATCCTACTTATGTATGTGTATATACAGATATTTATTTATATTTATACATACTTTTTTTTCCTGGTCCTGGGGCTTGAACTAAGGGCCTGAGCACTATCCCTGAGCTTTTTGCTCAAGGTTAGTGCTCTACCACTTGAACCACGCCTCTACTTCCGGCTTTTTTGTGTGCTTAATTGGAGGTAAAGTGTCGCAGGTACTTTCTTGCCCAGGGTGGCTTCACACTGTAATCCTTAGATCTCAACCTCCTGAGTAGCTAGGATTATAGGGGTGAGTCACATTTTTCCTTTGGTGTCAGAACATTCTGTGAAACAATGAATGTGATGAGTGGACCCAGAGGACTTACTAAGAGAGGAAAAGACATCCCTTCAAGCATGCCTCAGTGATGCACACACACACATTCAGGCTTCTCATTCCATATGTTTAATATCACTGAACTTTATTTTTGTGACTTTGTCCTTTTCAGAGCAGCCTTCCTCTCAAGTTTCCTTATCTGTGTTTTCTTTATTATTTTTCATTTCATTTACTGAACTTTTTTTTGGGGGGGTCCAGTCGTGGGGCCTGAATTCTGGGTGCCTGGGCGCTGTCCCTCAGCTCTTCAGCTCAAGGCTAGCACTCTACCACTTGAGGCACAGCACCACTTCCACCTTTTTTCTTTTTGCTTATGTGGTGCTGAGGAATTGAACCCAGGGCTTCAGGCATGCAAGGCAAGCGCTCTACCACTGAGCCACCTTCCCAGCCCCCATTTTCTGAACTTTTTATGTAATGTGGTTTTAATAGCCAATAAAAAGATACCAAAACCTTTGTTGATTTTTACATTGTTACCATTTATGAGATCTCCAGAACTGGGAACCTAGAATGTAGATTTTCCAGGCTTTTTCTTGTATTTCCAGGAGCTATATAGAGGAAATGGAAGGGGTGGCAACATGGTAGCTGAAACAGCATCCAACAGGTCTGTGTCCTGTTTCTTGCTGTGTACAAATTGTCTGAAGTTTTGTTATTTTTTATTTTGTGCCACAACTGGGGCTTAAATCCAAGGTGCTGCACTCTTGCTAGGCTTTTTTTTTGTCGGTCGTGGGGCTTGAACTCTGGTCCTGGGAGCTGTCCCTTAGCTCTTCAGCTCAAGGCTAGCACTCTACCACTTGAGCCACAGCGCCACTTCTGGCATTTTCTGTTTATGTGGTGCTGAGGAATTGAACCCAGGGTCTCATGTATGCAAGGCAAGCACTCTACCACTGAGCCATCTTCCAAGTCCTTGCTAGGCTTTTTCAATCAAGACATGTGCTCTCCCATTTGAGCCATACTCCACTTCTGGCTGGTTAATTGGAGATAAGAGTCTCATGGACTTTCCTGTCCTGGCTGGCTTTGAACTGCAATCCTCAGATCTCAGCATCCTGACTAGGTAGGATTGCAAATGTGAGCTACTGGCACTGGGCTAGAATTTGTGTTTTTGACCAAGGGCTGGAAAACATTTTTTCTGAAAAGACCTAGATTAGGCCTAGGTTTGTAAGCCTCCGCAATACTCATATTGGAAGCCTGCTTGTGTGTTGTAAAATGTATTGAAACATCCTTGACTCTGAAAAAAATTTTCCTCTGTAATTGCTCTTCTGGGGGAAAGTTGCCCCTGGAGGAGAATGACTGGTTACAGGCTTTGCAGTCCAGCAGTGCTGAGGGTGTGTGTGTGTGTAGGTTTTGTTGGTCATGGCTCTTGAACCAGCAGTGCTGTTTTAACAGAAAAACAGCCAGAGACTACATATACACTAATGACTAGGGTTCTTTCCTGATAAGTTTTGTTTGTGGAAATTTAAATTTGTAAAATACAAATTTTTATTTTTCTAACAATGTTGGCGAAGAATTTAGAAATAAAAAAGCCAGAAGTAGAGCTGTGGCTCAATTGGTAGAGCATTAGTCTTGAACAACAAAAACCTAAGCTCAGAGCTTTAGACCCTGAGTGCAAACCCTAGTACTCATACACACACACACACACACACACACACACACACACACAAATTGCTGAGGGCATTCTGTTATGGTTGGGGGTGATAAAGATGAAGGTAGCATATATCCACACATACATACACGTATACAGATATGTATATGTATATAGTAGATATATGTGTATGGGTATATGTTTGTGCATATATGCCTATCTGGGCAACTATATTTTAACCACAAGTAGATTTTTTATTTTGCAGGGTTTTTTTAGCAAGTCACTAAAAAATGAAAAAAAAAGTTAATAAATGTTACTTTATGAAAAAAAAAGAATTTAGAAATAGATAAACCATTGTTAGCTTGTGGAGTATATAAAAATAGGCCAAGAGCCTGTTTTCCAACTACTGTTTGTTTTTTTCTAATATTTTAATGATATATATTAAATCACTATAACCAAATAATATTATATGACAATTATATTTTCATAAATTCAGTATCTCTATTATACTTACAAAGTGAATCTCAATTTCAACTTTAACCCACATTTTTTTTTTTGATCCGGTCATGGGGCCTGAACTCTGGGCCTTAGCGCTGTCCCTCAGCTCTTTAGCTCAAGGTTAGCGCTCTACCACTTGAGCCACAACACCACTTCCAGCTTTTTTTTTTCTGCTTATGTGGTGCTGAGGAATTGAGCCCAGGGCCTCATGCATGCAAGGCAAGCACTCTGCCACTGAGCCATCTTCCCAGCCCCTTAACCCACATTTTAAGGGCACAATAGGCATATGATTAGTGGCTACTGTATTGGACCATGACACTATGGAATGTTTGTAGGGAGTTTTTGTGCTTTTTTTTTTTTTTTTGTCATGAGGCTTGATCTCTGGACTCTTCAGCTCAAGGTGAATACTCTACCACTTGAGCCACAGAGTTAATTAGAGATAAGAGTCTCATGGAATATCCTACCTGGGCTGGCTTTGAACCACGAACCTCAAATCTCAGACCCCTGAGTAACTAGGATTGCAGGAGTGTGAGCTACCAGTCAGTGCCTGATCAGTTTCTCTTAGAAGGTAGAGACCTTTAACTATTATTTGGTGGTCCAAGTCTACCAAATAATAATCAACAGAAAGAATGGTTGAAGTTTCTGTGTGGGAAAGAATGTAATGACCATGACCATTTTCATCAGATTTGCAGTGCAAATTTTTCATTTGGCTTTGCAATTTCTTACTATCTTGATGAGTTCTGGGTTTGATAAAATAATGAGCTCTTTTGTTTAACTACATTTCTGAAAATACAAATCAATAGACTTGTTTCCATATCCTGTTCTTGGCATACCTGAAGGGGAAGGGTTTTTTTTTTCCTTAATATATATTTTGTTGTAAAGATTTTTTACAGAGGGGTTACAGTTATATGAGCAAGGTAATGAGTCCATTTTCATTTTTTTGGGGGGGACTGGTCGTGGGGTCTGAACTCTGGGCCTGGGCACTGTCCCTCAGCTCTTTAGCTCAAGGCTAGCGCTCTACCACTTGAGCCACAGTGCCACTTCCGGCTTTTTTCTTTCTTTCTTGTGCGTCTGGTCGTGGGGCCTGAACTCTGGGCCTGGGCGCTGTCCCTCAGCTCTTCAGCTCAAGGCTAGCACTCTCCCACTTGAGTCACAGTGCCATTTCAGGCTTTTTTCTTTTTGCTTATGCGGTGCTGAGGAATCGAACCCAGGGCCTCAGGCATGCAAGGCAAGCGCTCTACCACTGAGCCACCTTCCCAGCC
>NW_012267332.1:4065702-4092191 GCF_000151885.1 Dipodomys ordii | reverse complement strand
AAGGCAAGCGCTCTACCACTGAGCCACCTTCCCAGCCCCCCGGCTTTTTTCTTTTTGCTTATGTGGTGCTGAGGAATCGAACTCAGGGCCTCATGCATGCAAAGCAAGCGCTCTACCACTGAACCACCTTCCTAGCCCAATGAGTCCATTTCCTATTGAGCATTGTTACCCCCTCCCTTATTTTTCCCCTACCATGCCTTTTCTCCCCACCTCCACAGCTCATCCCTCCCCCCACTGCAAAGTTGTAAAGTTCATTTTGAACATTGTGTCTTGTACATCTTATTGTTACAATGGGCCATCCTGTATCCTTATTCCAGCATTTTGTTTTTTCCTTTCCCTATCCCAAATTAGAAAAATGTATATACAAGATGCAGGGCACCGGAATCAAATACAGTGACAACAGGGGTTGTACCATGGGGGAAGAACATACAAAGAAACAAAAATATCACATAGTACATTGTAAGTACATTAAAATGAACAAAAAAAAGATAAAATCTCTTGTGTTCCTATCTTGGGGTTCATTTCGCTTAGCATCAGGTTAAGGGGTTGTTGTTATTTGGGATTTTTTTTGTTGTTGTGTTTTTTTTGTTTTGTTTTGTTGTTGTTTTTGGTGGTGGTGTGTGTGTGTGTGTGTACTGGGGCTTAAATTCGGCCTGGGCACTGCCCCTTAGATTTTTCTGCTCAAGGCTAAGGCTCTACCACTTGAACCACACCTCTGCTTCTGGTTTTTTTGTGGTTAATTGGAGATGAGTCTCAAATTTTCCTGCTTTCTGGCTTTGAGCCACAAGCCTCAGATCTCAGTCTGATAATAAGCATGAGCCACCAGTGCCCAGGAAGGATCTATTTTTTTTTCTGTTCAATATAGTCCATCTATTGAAGTCTGCATGGAATTAATAAATGTCTAAAAAATTTCCTTTAAAGTAGTAAATATTTGAACAAATCCTTTTTTTTGGGGGGGTCCGGTTGTGGGGCCTGAACTCTGGGCCTGGGTGCTGTCCCTCAGCAATTCAGCTCAAGGCTAGCGCTCTACCACTTGAGCCCAGTGCCACTTCTGGCTTTTTTCTTTTTGCTTATGTGGTGCTGAGGAATCGAACCCAGGGCCTCAGGCATGCAAGGCAAGCGCTCTACCACTGAGCCACCTTCCCAGCCCAGTAGTTAATATTTGAGAGCATACATTTAATATCTTACAGTATTACATGTAAATCCACATAGTAATAAATTATTTCATAGTAAAGTGGTCAGCGTTCATAGCAATTAATAAAAACTCAGTCTTTGCTTTGCAGTTTGAGAATGCATGAAATTTCAGTTACCGTGGTTTAGTTAATACAAAGCTCCTAACACCATGGCTCAAATTTTAGTTATCATGGTAGATTGTGATTTGTTGTTGTTGTTGAGTGTGGGGCTTGAACTCAGGGCTTGATGCTGTCCCTGAGCTCTTTTGCTCCAGGGTAGTGCTCCACCACTTTGAGCCACAGTGCCATTTTCAGGTTTTTTTTGTTTTTGTTTTTGTCGGTAGTGGGGCTTCTACTCTAGGCTTGGGCGCTGTCCTTGAGCTCTTCAGCTCAAGTGAGCCTCTACCACTTGAGCCACAGCACCACTTCCCATTTTCTGGTGTTTAATTGGTTATGAGAGTTTCACGAGTGTTCCTGCCTGAGCTGGTTTTGAACCATGATTCTTAGATCTCAGCCTCCTGAGTAGCTAGGATTACAGGCGTGAGCCACTGACACTCTACTAACTTCCAGTTTTTTAGTGATTAATTGGAGATAAAAGCCTCTTGGGCTCATGCTAACTTGGGCTCATCCTAACTATTCTGGAGTCTGAGATCTAAGGATCTCAGTTCAAAGCCAGCCTGGGCAGGAAAGTCCATGAGACTTTTATCTCCAATAAACCACTCAGAAAACCGGAAGTGGCGATGTGGCTCAAGTGGTAGAGTGCTAGCCTTGAGCTGAAGAGCTCAGGGACAACGCCCAGACCCAGAGTTCAAGCCCCACGACCCACCAAGAAAAAAAAAAAAAAAGAGCCTCATGGACTTTTCTGCCTGGGCTCGTTTTGAAGCGCTATCCTCAAATCTCAGCCTCCTTAGTAGCTAGGGTTATGAGTGTGAGCCACTGGCTCTTCCCCCCACTGTGAGATTAGAGTGTACATTTTACTGTGAAGTCTTCAGGACATTTTTATGTAAATGATTTGCATAATGATCCTGACTGCTTGCATCACTGTTTTCTGTTGCCGATAGGTCATTATTTCTACATTAGGCACATGTGTAGAAAGCATGTCCTGTGTGTTGCTTTGTTGTCCAGTGACAAAAATGCATAATGAAGATTACAATTGACCACTTATTACAAGTAATAAATACTGTAAATGAAAATCAAAGCTAAATGGAGTTAAGAGAAGGAAAAACTGATGGTGGGAATGTTGACAGTGCCCCTGGCTGTACAAGTTGTAGATAGGAAATCCTAAGAACTTAGTTAAGGCAGACATTGAAATAAATGATGGCTTGTTTATGATGACCAACCAGTTTTGGACTGTGACTGGCACTGTCATTTAGGTGTTAAATCTAGAAAAACTACAATAGGTCCGTATGTTTACTTTTAATTCCCCAAGTTAACTACGACTATAATTGCTGATTTTAATATTTGCTATCACTCACTGCAAATGGTAAAATGGGCTGCAAGTGGGAAGTCTTAACTTCATATTCCTCAACCAAATTTTCCACTGAAGACACTGGCTCTAACAATGTTTACCATTTCCTACTTCCTATTTTTCACACAGATATGCAGTTCATGGTGATATGCCTTTAACCTATGCATGGTTCCCATTTAATTCTGCCACCAGTTTGGCATTCAAATTATTCTCAGCCTGCATAACATACATTCTGAAGCACAGTGACAGCACAATGGAAAGAGATGAAATAAGATAATCTAGTGTGTGTGTGTGTGTGTGTGTTTGGGGTTTTTGTTTTTTGTTTTTCGTTTTTTTGTTTTGTTTTGTTTTTTTGTCGGCTGTGAGGCTTGAACTCAGGGTCTGGGCACTCTCCCTGAGTTCTTTGGCTCAAGGCTAGCACTCTACCACTTGAGCCATGCACCATTTCTGGTTTTTGAGTGGTAAATTGGAGATAAGAGTCTCACTGAGACTTTTCTGCCTGGACTGGCTTCGAACTGCGATCCTCAGATCTCAGCCTCCTGAGTAGCTAGGATTATAGGTGTGAGCCACCAGCAACTGGCTTCTAGCCTCTGTTTCAGATCCATTATGTTCATTATGAAGTCCTGTTAGTGGTATGTAGATTTGCTATGAGAAGTACATGAACTCTCGCTAGTTCTTTTTTTTCCAAAAATGTTAAATGATAACTAAAGTGAACACTTATTTACTTAGCTATCCCTTCTTGCTAACCTGGTACTAGGCTTTTCCTTTTTCATCAGCTCCTTTCTCTTCCCCCAGTGTTGGCACTGAAGGAATTGAGTGAGTCCTTTTTTTTTTAAATGTCGGTCTCTGAGTTTGATTTCAAGGCTAGTGCTCTTACCACTTTGAGCTGTAACTCTATTTCTAGTATTTTGGTGGTTAATTGGAGATGAGTCTTTAGGACTTTCTTATCTGGCCTGGCTTTGAACTGCAATTCTCAGATCTCAACCTGCTGAGTAGCTAGGATTACAGGCATGATCCACCAGCGCTAAGCGGACACATTCTTTTCTTTCTGGTCTGTTGATAAGAACATGCCTTATTTTATTTGAGCGGTTACTCCACCACAGGTTTAGTCAGTAGGTAGAGATTTGTAACTAGAAACTACTTGCAATCCAAACTTTCTTACATGAACTTACCTTTTCTTTATAAAAGAAACTATAAGGACAGATGCTGAGGAAAGTTCTGGTATAGAAATCAGGCTCATGAATTGTTCAGGGACAGCTCCCAGGCCTAGAGCCCAAGCCCCATGACTGACAAAAAAAAAGAGAGAGAGAGAGAGAGATCTTTCATGCGATTGTTTCTAACATATTTATAAGATTATGTCTTTGTTGCCTTGTATATCCCTCCCCCATGGTATAACCCTTGCTTTCACTATATATGATGTTGGTATATGTGGAGGGGAAAGGAAAAAACAAATTGTTAAAACAGGGATACAGGAGGACCCATTGCAACAATGAGATGTACAAGTCGTTATGTAGACAAACGAAGTTTACAACTTTGGTGGGGGAGGGGGAGGATGGAAAGGGATGGGAAGGGAAAAAAAGGAGGAGGCTACAATGCTTGATAAGAAATGTGCTCATTATCTTACCCACGTAATTGTAACCCCTCTGTACAGTATTTTCACAATAAAAAAAAGGAAAATGAAAAAAGAAGTCAGGCTCAGCTACTTTTAGCCTGGGCCATTGAGCAAGTCATTTCCTGTGGGCTTCCCAGGCATCTCAGCTTTACTATGTGCATTTTTATGCACTTTTCTAATGGAAATTATGCAGCTGACACTGTGCTACACCAACAGTCAGAGGAATTTAACTGAAGTGAGTGACGAAAACCACATAATGCTGACAGAATTATCTATGTAACAACAGTAGCTTTTCATTCTTTCTTTCTTTAGAATCTTTCTTTTCTTGATCTCTCTCTTTCCTTATTTCATCTTTCTTTAGAATCTTTTTTTCTTGCTCTCTCTGTCTCTATCTCTGTCTCTGTCTCTCTCTTTACTTCATGTTGTCAGTCATGGGGCTTGAACTCTGGGCTTGGGTGCTGTCTTGAGATTTTTCACTCAAGACTAGCACTCCACTACTTTGAGCCACAGCACCACTTCTGGATTTCTGGTAGTTAAAGAGGAGTTTCATGGCCTTTTCTACCCAGGCTGGCTTCAAACTGTGATTCTCAGATCTCAACCTCCTGAGTAGCTAGGATTTCAGGTGTGAGCCACCAGCACCCAGCAAACAGTATCCTTTTTTAACCTCCAGCAGCTATATTGTCAAAGATCTCTTGGAATTGGGGTGAAGGAGGGCCACATAGTTTATTGCTACCTCGGCCCATTTTGAGTCTTCCATTTTTATAATGTGGTTGGGCTTCCTGGATAATTTTTTTTATTGGTAATCATTTATTAGTAATAATACCTGTAGGGAAGAGGCACGGGGTGGGGAGCATATGTTTCTTTGAAAAATATTAGAGTCCACTCAAAAGAACATCCCTAACAACCTACTCTATCTACCCTTTGGTTTTGAAAATGTACGTTTCTTTTAAAGAGAGCAAGGTGGGGGGGCTGGCTCTTTTTCCATTTTACCTACAAAGTCTATTTTAAGACCTTTCTGCCTTAACTACTAAGCTCCCAAAGTGACAAGTCCTCTCTAAGTAGTTAACCACTAGCAATGCTGCTCAAATCAAACTGTTTTTCCCTTTATTTTTTTTTTCTTGTTTGTTGTGGGGCTTGAACTCAGGGCCTGGACACTGTCTCAGAGCTTTTGTGCTCAAGGATAATGCTCTGCCGCTTCCCCCTCCCCCCTCCCCCCGACTGTCCTGGGGTTTGAACTCAGGCTCTGGGCACTATCCCTGAACCTCTTTGTGGTCAAGGCTAGCTGTCTATGATTTGAACCACAGTGCCACGTCTTGCTTTTTCTGAGAAGTTAATAGGAGATGATAGTGTCACAGACTTTCTTGCCTGGGCTGGCTTCAAACCACAATTCTCAGATCTCAGCATCCTTAGTAGTTAAGATTACAGGCATGAGTCCCAACGCCTGGCTTGCTCTACCACTTTGATCCACAGTGACACTTCCAGCTTTTCTGGTGGTTAATTGGAGATAAGAGTCTCATGGCTTTTCCTGCCTTGGCTGACTTTGAACAACAATCTTCAGATCTCAGCCTCCTGAGTAGCTAAGATTATAGGCGTGAGCTACAATGCCGGCTTCCCCCTCTTCTTTGTATTGCCCTCTCTTTTCCTTCTTATCAGTTCAATATGGTGGTTTGCTACACTTGGAATGCATCTCTATTTGAACTTGCGACATTCTAAGTGCTCAACAATCATACATACCTAGGCAATCAAAACCTCCAGTCAGAGCCTTTATAACACAGGAAGAATAACTTTAGGAAGGATTCTCTTCACTTATGCCCATTGCTCTACATGGATTTTGGGTCTCACATACTCAAGACTTGCAGGGGAGTGGAAGTAAACAGTAAAGGCTACCTATCTAGGAGGACCCTAGCTCAGAGGCAAAGCCTCTGGATACTGTCAATTTTATCACCTCAGACATTTCTCACTTATGATGAGATTTCCCTGGAACATGTATGCCAGGAGTTCTTCGGGTATCAGTTTTTAAAGTATGTGTATTTGATCATCACCTGGCCCATCGCTGCTTCAGGCATTTCTCTGGGAGCAAGTTTTCCTTCAAAGCAATGGGAACTCATTTTCTGTAAAACACTGCTGGTTTGTAGGTCTATAATGTCAGCAATCTAATCTTTGGGTATGTAATCATTCAGAATTCTAGAAACACCAAAGATTCCTGCTCAAGGACTGGGGTTGTTAACTTCTTTAATTGCTTACACTGTTTGTCCCTCAGGCAAGCTTCTCCATTCCCACAGCCTTCTTGTTTACCATTATTCTTAACTTTTACATAGTTCCTGATCCAAAGTAATATGCTGCTTTATCACATTGTTTTGGTTGGACTGTGTTTTTAGGATCTTTACCATAGCAACTAAAACTAGAAGAAATCAAACCTCGCTCCCAGATCATCTCTCCAAGCAGACAAGCAGGGTGACAAGTATTTAATGGAGAAAGAGAGGGAGGGAGGCAGGGAAGGGAAGGGAAGGGAGAAAGAGAAGGAAGGAGGAAGGGAGGGAAGAAAAAAGGAAGGAAGGGAGAAAAGGGTAGGGGAAGGGGGAGGGGGAAAGGAAGGGAGAAAAAAAAGAGGGGAAAAAATCCTAAAGTAGATAGTGCCAAGGAATACACCGGATTAGAACTCACCACATAGAAATGCAAACTTTCCAAAACAGAACATTTTATTTAACAAAGTCCCCAATTTGCCTCACTAGTGACATGCAAATGCCTCTTTCTGTGTGGTGATCATCATGGCAGAATAAGGCTTTTCAGTTTTTAAGGCACCCAAAATCCAACAGAGTCTGCATTCCACAGGTGGTCCTATCAATTCTGTCAGTTCACACTGGTCTTCCAGTCCTTTTAGCATTTTGGCAGATTCCTTTTTGTGGTAGATGAGGAGAGATGAAGTTATTTCCTTTAAAAGCAGATTTTGTTTTCTTGGGAGCAAAGCAAATGCTGATAGAATGTTCTGGAATTCTTGTTTAAACAGTAGTGGCAGCCATGGCAGAAACTGCGAAAGGAAGGCTTTTAGTAACTTTCTCCTTTCCACTTTCCAGTAGAACATCTCCCACCCCTACCTGATTAAAGGAGTGTTACTGAGTCCAGCCAAACATTATTAATGCTTCAGCTGGAGCCTACTTAAAAATACATGTCACTCCAAATCCTCTTCAACCTTGTACCCTCCACCAGTTACATTTTTCCATAAAAAAAAATTTCCTCCATTTATGGAGATCATTATTGGATTACTAAACAAACTTGTTCAGATACGTGAATTATAATGAATGAGATCTTCTATTGTCACGAATTGACTCAGCTTTATCATAGAGAGGTCACACTGGTTCAGTTAAATTCCATTCCTGCCTAACCCAAGGTTTAGTGGAGAGCCATTCAGATAAATACTTTTTCCTCGAAAACTAACGAATCATTACCACATCTCGACCATGATTGGTTATTGGAACTGCATTAAATTTAAAAAAGCAATCCCAAATTAGGCCTGCAGCCAGTAATTTTGTTAAAACCAGGGGAGCCAAGGGAATCCCAGCCTTAGAGAGGTTTAACCTTTTCCTTCACTCTCCTCCTGGCCCACCCTCTGTGAGTGAATAAAAATGGAAAAGGTCAAAGCCCTCACCCCTGTATTTAGAAGGCATTTTGCTCGGGGTTTTTTTTGGTGCTTCAATTTTGGTGCGTTTTTTCCTCTAGCTTTTGCCAATTATTTCCAAATTAATTAGTCTTAAATTTAAGCAAGCATGGTAAAGAAAAATGTGGTGTTATGTCCTCTACTACCATTTCTTGAGTAGATTTTAATAGACCATTTCTAAGGTATAAATTGAGCTGCTATTCCAAGCGAAATCATGTCTCCCTCTCTGCCTTACGCTGTACTGCCTGCGGATTGTTTCTACAAGAGATCTCATCACTGTATACACGTGAGTCTGTAAAGGGTAAAGTTTTGTCAATGTATTTCAGAAAACAGTTGTGGCTCAAGTATAGGTGGTTTTCCACAACTCAGGCTGATGAGACTGGGGTTTGGGAATTCATTGGCTGTCATCCTTCCTGCCCATGGATAAATTAAGGCAAGGGCTAGGAAAAATAAAGTGTCAATTATTCAGTTCCAATAACTTAAGGAATGAGTTTGCTTTAAAGCCAGCTCTGCTCATTGTAGTGGCCAGAATGGTAGAAGAGGAGTTAGGATTTAAACTGCATAATGTTATTTGGGACTAAGTTATGCTCTAACCACAAAAGAGATATAAAGGAAGGTTTCAGAAGCTTTCTGGGAATGTATGCATTTTTTTCCCCTGCCGCTGGAGTCCACTGAGGACCTAAGGATCTTCTATCCAATAGGTTCCTAAATATACTTATAAAATGGATGAAGAAATTAATGAATAGTAAACCTTCCTGTATTGTAGTGTCTGAGCCAATTAATAAGCAAATGTCTTTCAAGCAAATGGTTTGACATAAGATACTTATGTTTATTGCTTTTGCATTGTACCTCCAAATTTGATTGTCTTTTGGAACAGATCCATTTAACATTTAGATCACCAGCAATATTTACATAAATGAATGAGAAAGTTCTCTCTTTTTCTTACTCTACCAAGCATGTCAAAGAGAAGGTGCTCTGTTTAATTGCTCCTTCTTGGTGTCTGTCCTATGACAGCTGTTGTTAAGTGTTTTCAACTAAAGAGAGAACTGTAGACTCAATATATTCTTGTGTTTCTGCCATAATCTAAGATAAAGTGCTTTTGGGGCTCGGTCTTTTAAGTTTATTCCTTTTCATCAGTACTTAAGAAAAATACTTTATTCAGATTTAATACATTTTTACAAAATATAGCAAATATGTAAAATGGTTTCTTAATGTTCAAATGCCTTCTGGTCTAAGTAGGTAATCAGTTTTTTCTTGATTCTCCTCTGAAACCATTTAACTATTAGAAAATCATTATGTTTCATGAATGAATAAAAGGACAAACTTTTGAGTCCTTCAAGATTTCCAGTGGCTCTCATTGTAGGCCAATGAACAACTGAACTCTGGCGCATTGTGAATAATGAAAATGTCTCCATTTTTGGTTGAATGAATCTTGCCTTTTTCCTCAGCTTTATAAATGTCCAAGGCAAGCCAATAGGTCCTCTGAGCCAGACGTACTTAAGTAATTCATCAAGCACTAATACCTCATAATGAAAGTCAAGTATATAATTAAATCAAAGCTGTTTTATAAGCCTACAGTAGTGGTGCATGTTGAAATCCTAGCACTCAGGAAGCTGAGGCAGAGGATTATGAATGCAAGGCCAGCCTGGGATTCTTAACATACTCTAAAAAATGAAATAGATCTAAAAGATGTGGTCAATAATATTGTCTTCTATACTAGGTCCATATAATGGCTCTTACCTTTAGTACCTAGTATGGCATTCTTCACATAAAAGATGCCTTGTTAAGAGTTGAATATTAAGTGTCCTCCACAGGCTCCTGTGAAGAGGGCTTAGACCCCAGCTATTTTGAGAGGTGCTGGAAACTTTAGTTGCTGGGGCCCAACTTGAGGCATTAAGTAATCTGGATTATATCCTTGGGTGCCTCTTGGGCTCTTCCTATCTGTTTCTTAGCCACCATGAGGTGAGTACATTTGCTCTAGTATGTTAGTATGCTCTGATAAGGCTGCCTCCTAGTGGCCTAGGAACTTTAGAGCCACTGCAAGTTTTTATTTGGTGATAATGGGGATTGAATTTAGGGCCTCTGGAAATAACAAACCTGAGCCCATTGTTTTTACTCCTTTACTGACTCTTATGCCAGGCTTAAGATGGTTCTCAATCACCCCCATCATCTGCATTCAACAGTTAAGCTCGATGGAAAAAGCACACCTTGCTTTTCTATCTTCACATCTTGCTTTTCTTTATTCTTTTGAACTTCTATGTCTTTAATTAAGCAAGGGTTCTTCTACACAGGAGGCTCAGTTAGCCAGCCTTTAGCACATTGTCTTAGACAAATCTATTTTCTCCTTGTCTTAGAAGTGGCAAAGTGGGCTGGATCTTACACTTCTTACTTCGTTTTCTCCTATAAGCACTTTGTAATAAGAAGTAATTTTTCTCTCCCATAGTATATATTACTAGTCTTCATTGCCTGTATTCACTGCTCAAGCCAACAGTTCCCATGTGAGTAGAACTGTAGGCTTTAACCAATCCATACTCAGGTTGAAGGTACAATAGTAATGATAATAGTAATAATATATATTTTTATATCCCCATTTTTATATCCCCAGGTAGTTATCTCTGGGGTAAAGAGTAAATAAACATCATTCATTCCACAGTTACTGCTTATATATGTAGGACAGTTTAAGTTATAAATTCATTTTTATATAATATATTCTGACATTTTGTGTCGCAGTGCCTAGCAAAGACACCGGCACCTGACAAATGGCTGCCACCCACTCTGATGCTTATCAGACAGACATTGAATGCCTCACATATTAAAAGAGTTTCAACAGTTAACGATCTTTAATGTTTTTTATTTTATTTTCATAGTGTACTAAGTGTGAAAAGACTTCATAAACCTTACACTTAGTATCAAATGAGAAAATCAGTAGTTACTAGAGTGCTTTAGAATTCACAAAAGGCTAATTTGTCTTTTCTAAGCTGGGGCCACACAAAGCTGTGTGCTTTTAATGTGCCCAGATGAGTGGGTTCACGTGTAAGGCAATCAGAATTGAATCATTCATCAATAAGTATTTAGTTTCTCAGTTGGTATAACTTTTCAAAAAGATGAGGGCTCATTATGTTGCCCAGGTTGGTATCAAAATTTTGAGGCTCAAGTGTTGGTCCTGCTTTAGCCTCCCAAGTGCTGGGACAGCAGGCATTTACTTCAACACAGCTAGTATGCTCTCCTTCTCATTGTGGGTCAAGGAGCCAATGAGAAGTTCGAGACAATGACTACTGGCAGCTTTACTTATTACAGCTAGTAATTTACAGTTGGGAGAACATACTCTCCTTTATATTTCTCTTGCTCAGTTACCTGGGCAAGTTAAGTTTTACTGAGATTACTTGAACTTCAACTTCGCCAGTAATGCTTTAACTTTAGTAAGTAAGCATTATCTCATTCCTTATGTCTAAATATAGAGCATAAACTTTCTCATTATATGGGAGCATTTTTCTTGGATTTCTATGTACCAAAACGATACCTGGTATGTAAGAAGTGGTTAATATTCATCCATCAACAGATCCTTAATGTCTGCATGGTGCTTTCTTTAGTTTACAAAGCACTTTACTATGTGCTATTTTCTGAGTTTTTGGTTCTTTGAGAAACTTTTTTTGGGGGGATGGGGGCAGGCAGACTGGGTTTGAATTCAGGGTCTTGTACTTTCTAGGTATGTGTGTGCTCTACCATTTATTTGAGCCATGCTCCCAGATCTTTTTTGAGTTCTCAGATAAGATCTCATGGTTTTTGCTCAGGGCTGGCCTCAGACCACAATCCTAACGCTGCTTTTACATACAGGCATGACCATCATATCTCTGGCTTGTTAGTTGAGATGAGGTCTCATTAACTTTTTGAAGGCTCACAACTGAAGCCTTCTCAATCTCCATTTCCCCTAGACAGTAAGACGATAGGCATAGGCCATGAAAAAAAATTTTTATTTAAATCCTTTTGGTATCTCTTAATATCTAGCATATTACTTGGCACATTATCAGTAATCATAATAGCTTAATACCTTGTATTTGTGTTTTTTTGTACTTTAAAAGCAGCTTTGATGTTTCTTTTCTGCAACCTGGAATACTGTATTTTTATTCTAAACCATCAGAGCAGTAGAAATATACAAATTTCTCTTATGGAGCCCTCATTATAGTAGTATATATTTTGTAACAAAGCACTTTGTTATTTGTGCTTCTTTTTTAAAAGTTTTCATAGCAAAGGGTTGGAGGTGTGTCTCAATGCATGTTTTATTGAATTTATCCACTATTATTACTTCATTAATGTAATCAATACATTAATGCTTTTTAAATATGCAGTGTATCACAAAACCATATGTAATGGGTAATAAGTACTGATCATCAGCATGTAAGTTCACAAGGTTTCTTGTGCTTTATGGTTTACAAAGCACATTCATTTCTCTTCATGTCACTTGAGTAAGATCACAAAATTACTTTTCTTCATATCACTTGAATAAGATCACAAAGAAACAGTATATCCTTAGTGCTCAGCTCAGGGACAAACACAGAGAACAGAATTCATATTATTCAAACATGTTCTCTGGCATTTTATATCAGAGTTTGGTAACTATGGGCATCAGGACAGATCCACAAGTTAAAAATATTTTCACCTTTTTAAAAGGTTAAAAAATGCGCAACAGAGACCATATGGCCTACAAAGTGTACAGTATTTTGGATCTGATTCCATACTTACACAGTGCTTCCCAAAGTACATTGCACAAGGTACTCTGCATGGCTAATTATAATGCAACTGAGCATACTTTATTTTCATCTCTTGTGATTTCATCCATATTACCTACCAATCATTTAAATCAACTTCCCTCATAAAGAGGGGAAAATGAAGGAAAAGATTACATCTCTTTATTAATGAGTCCCAAGTTCTCTCATCTTTAAGCCGAGAGGTGGGTGTTAAACCCAGCAGTAAGTGGTGCGATCCACCAGATTATTTGACCACTACTATGAGCAGGGAGATCAGAGATGACTCTTGTTGTCAAATCCAATCACTCGTTTGGTAACCATCACCAGAAATTCCCAACCCCAGAAATCCTGCTCACCTAGGCTCAAAGAAGGAAGGCCATGCTGCCTAGTGCTTCTCAGAGGCTGCCACATCCGTCTATGTCTCATCTAATTTTTCTCATTGGCCAGGTGCATCTCTTCACATTCTCTCTAGAGCCTGGCACTTTGTTTTGGTCCCAACAGCCAAATGCTTTTGTCTTCTCATCAGCCTAGGGCCTCTAAGGTAGGGAATCTAGGGAATACAGATTTGTATGGAGGCTTGCTCCTGGGGGAATAACAAAAGCATTGGTTTTTGGTTGGTTTTTGGTGACTCACTCAAGTGGAGCAGATGTCAGGAAAAATGGAAATTTACAGACACTAAAACTTTAATGAATGGCTAAAAACTGTGATTCAAAATGGGTTCAAGATCAGCCTGTGCATAGTTATTGTCAGTCTAAAGATAATATGCACTTACATAAGGTAAACAGCAACACAATAAAGTACATATCAAATGAGAATAAGAGAACTAGAAGGGGAGAACTGATAATGTCCTAGAGTGGGAAGAGTTGGAGTTTAGGGTTCTCATCTTGAGATTGCCCTGTCTTGGCGTTTATATCCTTTGAGTTCAGGTCTCTAGCTTCTAGCCTTTAGGCTTGAGATGTTTCTTTGAGGTCATCTGTCCATGTAGGGAAGCTTGAGACCTGGGTCATATTTGTGTCTCTATCCTTCTATCATTGGGTCTTCTATGTTCAAGCTACAACGTTGGGTTTTTCTCAAGTCTTGGGCCTGTGTCATAAGTCTCAGTCCTTACACTTGCCATGTCAGTCCCACATAGAAACAGCCTCTATCCTGAGCCTTCTGGCTTCTGTCAAACTTAAGTGTTTCATTCAACTCAGCCAGGCCTTCTTTATATCTTGGCTCTTTGAGGCCTCTGTTGGCCTCAGGTCTCCAGCCTCCCTCTATCTTGAGATAGGGGTATTTCATCCTAGTACACTCAAGTCTCAAGTCTTCTGTCTTCTTTTAAGCCCATCAAAGGTCATCAGTTGATTTCTAGTTGCGAGGTGTTGTGGTCCTGGAGCATCTCACAGGGCGGCCTGGCATGATGAACAACTCTCCAGTGCTTACTTTGGTTGCTGATAGTCTGGACCTATTGGGAAGGGGTTAGGAAACCCCATGTATGTCACACATGACATGCACACACATACAGAGAGACGGCCACTTAGTCAAAGAAATATCCAAGAGAGGATTACATGAAATAGAGAGACACATTCACCAAGAGACTGAAATACTCAAAGGTAAGCAGAAAAGAAAAAACAAGAAAGAAAGAAACATAAGCAAGCAAAGAGTAATGCTGAAACGAAGTCACAAATAGCACACAATAAGATAGACAAAGGAGGAATAAAGAGAATAGACTCAGAAGCAGAAAGGGTATGTATAGATAAGAAATATGAGCTAAGGAGCAGAAAGGCTTGAAGGAAGCCAGAGTTAGAAGGTGAAATGTTAACCAACAAGTAGGAAAAGGGGAGTGAGCAATCTTCAGAGAGGAAGAAAAGAGGGACAATGAGACATCACAAAGAAGAAAAAGAGAGACACACAGACTTTACAAAGAGGAACAAGGAAGAGACAAGCAGGCTGTATCACAATGAAGGAAAAGGAGGGACAAACAATCAGACTTTACAAAGAGAAAGAGGAAAAGATACAATCAGATTGTATCACAAAGAAGGAAAAGGAGGAACAATTAATTAGACTTTAGAAAGAGAAAGAGGAAAAGAAACAATCAGACTATTACAAAGAAGGAAAAGGAGGGACAAACAATCAGATTTTACGAAGAGGAAAAGGAAAAGAGACCGACATTACAAAGAGAAAAAGAAATGAGGGCAGGCACAATAAGCACACAAAAGATAAGAAAGAGAAGCCAGAAAGAGAAGAACCAAGGAGTGGCAACAAATGACAAAAGTAACATACATGTAAGACAAAGTACATCACACTTAGGAACAAAAGCAGAAAAGGCACAAGTCAGAAAAAGGCACATATAGACATAAAGACATTAGCAAGAGAAATATGGAAATGGGTATGACATTCTTTAAAGATTAAAAGATCACTCAATCAAGAAACAGACAGAGAATTACATGGTGGGGGGGGGAGAAGAAGCAACAGGATTGACTATCGCAGGAGGAAAATCACAAGGAACAAAATACAGTGAGAGACCTGAGACAGAGGCACAAAAAGACCAAAAAGGAAAGTGCCATTAGTAATTGCAATGAGTGACTATGTACCAATACTACTTCTTACACAACTATCAATAGTATAATAGCAATAATTAGGACCAGCAGTACAGTTGCTCCTCTGCTTACATATATATGCTTAGCTAAGAAATGTTCTTTTTATGCAGAACCAGAGCTTACGCACTCTGCCAAGCACCAGAAATGGCGAGTGGTTTGGTTTTCCTTTTACTGAGCATGTGCCAGACACTACACTAAGCACTTTCCATTCATTTCATTTATGCCTCACCGATAAACAAGTCTAATTAGAGGCTCTAGATTGCCAGAGGTCCAATAGCTAATGAGTAACAGAAAGGATTTAAACCTTGTGCTACAAATATTTAGGAGGAACTCCATGACTAGGTTGTCCCAGTGGGATGAATATTTTAACAAAGGGCCCTGATTTTTTTTTTCTCTTTAGAAAACTGGATTTTCACACCCTTCACAATTATGATGGCTATTTTAGGGTCTGGGTTTCTTCTTATACTTTTTTGTTCTTTTTTGATAGTACTGGAGCTTAAATTCCAAACCTTGAACTACTACTACCGAAGCCCTCAACCCAGGCACTTTTGCTTTTATTTTTTTATTTATTTATATATTTTTGCCAGTCCTGGGGCTTGAACTCAGGGCCGGAGTATTGTCCCTGAGCTTCTTTTGCTCAAGTCTAACACTTGAGCCACAGTGCCACTTGCAGCCTTTTCTGTTTGGGTGATACTGAGGAATGGAATCCAGGGCTTTTATTTTTTTCAGGCAGTCTCGAATTTTTGCTTGGCCTAACCTGGACTTTGGTGCTTCTAGTAAAACATTCCATGTAAGTGGAATGTCATGATAGGTTATAGTGGCATGGCAGATATATGTTCTACCATATTCAGCTTTTTTGCTGAGATGAGGTCTAACTTTTTGCTTGGACTCGCCCAGATCCTTAGTCTTCCTGATCTCTTCCTGTGGAGTTGCTGGGTTTACAGGTGTGAGCTACTGCACTAATACATTTTAGCCACACATATATTCTTTCACAATGGGACATGAGGAAGGCTCACTCCTTCAGCAGAAAGCCAAAACTATCATTTAGGCTTCTCAGTATTTAAGCTTCTACAGAATAAGATAAGTAGAGGCTCAGCCCCTGTGTAATACAACTGGTAAACAGACTGCCATGTCTTTTATTTGATAATATGAGCACCTGGTCATTGTCCCATCTTACATTTAGACCACTACACTCCATCTAACACCAATTCCAACAAACAAAGCCTCACAGGATTGAAACCTAAACAACTTACTCCATTCTGTTATTTTAAAATGGTAGTATGCCAGGCATGTTGACGTTCAGATAGGCAAGCCAGTGTCCTGTCGTGTTCACAGTTTTTGATCATGCTGAAGATTCCACTTTCTGTACTGCCTTTGAGAAGGATAATGATTCAGCAGCAGATGGAGCTAAGAAAAATGAAAGAAACCATGTAAAATGCCATCAAAGAAGTATGAAATACTGTGTTATCATGGAAGATTTAAATAAGATGGAAAAACTTTGCACAGGGCATGAAGTTTCTAGCCTCAGAGATCAATAAATACAGTTTCCTCGCTTAGCAGCACAGGAAAATAGCATTAATGAGTCACTGGAGGGGCTTTCACCTGTCCTAGCCTTAGACTTGCAGCTAAAGACTGGAGTTTTTTTTTAAATGCCAGTCCACTAGGGGGCGTTCTAAATGAATAACTGACATAAAAACAAACCTACAGATAAAAGAGTTTAAAGACCACAACAGCCAAGTTAGTGTTCCTTAAGTATCTTGGCTCAGGACTGCCAAAATACAGGCAGAGTTAATATTTCCAAATCCCTAATGTTGCTCTTTGAGATAAAGAAGGGGACCTTTTGGGAGGTAGTTGTTTACCAATAGAAAAATCTACAAGGGATACTGGCTCTAGGTGAGTCTAACAAGTTGTTAGTCATTTTATCTCAAAACCCATGGGTCTTTCTAATCAGTGAAAACATTTCAAGGATTCCTATCATGAAAGCATCTCATGGTGAATACCAAACTCTTCATGAAGAATACAGGACAAGGCCTATACAATTAGGATTTGGTGTACTGAATGCTGTTGGTCTCCCAGCCCTCACTTACCCATCTTTTATTGGGGGTGGGGTGGGGGAGTGGTCAGTCATGGGGCTTGAACTCAGGGCCTGGATGCTGTCTCTGAGCTCTTTTGCTCAAGCCTAACACTTGACCACTTTGAGCCACAGTGCCACTTCTGGTTATTTGAGTGGTTCATTGGAGATGAGTCTCATGGGGACTTTTCTGCCTAGGCTGGCTTTGAACCTCGATCCTCGGATCTCAGCCTCCTAAGTAGCTAGGATTATAGGCGTGAGCCATAGGTGCCCAGCTTGACTTACCCATCTTGATGTGTGTATCTGTGAGTCTTCATCTTCCTATTTGGACCCAGGAACGTACATTAGTAAAACCTGTTGACCTAGTATTGTTGCTGAGTGATAATGAGCTTTTCCCTTGGAGGATCCTCATGCCCCATCTCCACCTAGCGATCCTCAAAGGGAAGAGGTCACTAACACTGCAAAGCAACGAAGTTTTTCTAGGGAACATCTGGAAAGGAGACAGAAAAAAAAATGATTAAAAAAAATCAGTACACTGATGAAGTCTGTCACAATGAGTAACTAACTAATGGTTGAGTGACCCGTCCAGCAGGCCAGGTAATTTTGTGGGGAATCCGAGGGGGCACCTCCTGAAAGAACCAAGGGGGGCGAGAGAGGATCGAGACCAAGCGCATTAAGAAAGACAGAGCCGTTCTGAGTCGCGTCAAGGTCTGCTTTATTAAAGTGAGGCAGGGTTTATATACCCGAAGGGACAGGGGAAGGGAAGAAAATAAAAAAAACTTTGCAGAAGCAAGGGTGAGAAGTCCCGGGGTCAGGGATGGGTCATGCTTATCCTTTTGGCCCTTGTGCTCATCTTAAAGGTATCTCCTGTGATTTCTTTTATGGTTAGCCAGGCGCCGTTTGCTTAGGGCTGGAGATAAGAGAAGTTTTAAGGTTAGCCAGATGTAGTTTGTTATGGAAGTTATCTAAATGTGCACCTGGGAATTTCTGAGAATGGCTACTTGTTAATTAGGTGTTTGAAAGAGGCCAGAGCATTCTCAGGCAGGTTTCGGGTCTCCAACAGTTGAGTTCAATCAAATATTCCCTTTTCTTTGTGTGAATAGAGGGAGGGACACTTAAGAGACACTATAGAGAGCTGTATATTCTGGCTGTCAGCATAACCCTGTGAGAATTCTATGCATTTCAGCTCTATTTCTTCTCATCCCCAAGAACAATGTAGAACTGAATAATTACTAGAATTCCCAGACTATGCTTGTAGTCTTTCTTTCTTTTTTTCTTTTTCTTTCTTTTTGAAGTGATTCTGTATTCACATTTAAGACAATTCTTAACTTTTGAAGAAACAGACATCTATAATTGCTACATGGAGGAATGTTGAGGGAACATATAACCTGAGCTTTTGCAGTGTTTATGTTTTATAGACTAACAGATGGAGAATCTGAAGATTCAAGGGTCCACTTTAGAATAGGAATTTTGGCTACAAGTTCAAACAGAAAATCTGTATAGAATAAAAAGTTTCAATCTGATCAATCTTTCCTTCCTTCCTTCTTTCCTTCCTTCCTTCCTTCCTTTTCCTTCTTTCTTTCTTTCTCTCTTTTCTTTCTTGTCATGGGGCTTGAACTAAGAGCCTGGGTACTGTCCCTGTCCCTGAGCTTATGGCTTAGGGCTTAGTGCTACCTCAATGTCAGTCTCCTGAATAGTTAGGATTGACTACAGGAGTGAGCCACCAGCACCTAGTTGATGTTTCTGGCTTTCTTTTAAAAAAAATTAACTTTATTGTTATTATAGAGGTGATGTACAGAGGGATTACAATTACATGAGTCAGGTAATGAGTACATTTCCTTTCATACAGTGTCTTCCCTTCCCTCACTCTTCTAGTCCCTCCCTTCTGTCTGCACCCATGAGTTGTATAGTTCACTTTCATCTAGTGAACCCCACTGCCACACTTTTTCACCCTTTCCCCTCAAGTTCTGTATTGTAGCTTTTTTTTTTTTAATCAGTTTTTGGAACTGAGAAATTACATTAATCACACTACCTGTCTGGCTCCTGGGTTTGCCGCATTCCCTCTTTTAATTTGTATTGCCACAGTAAATAGAACAGTTTTGGCTGTTTGCACATGGTGTACTTTTTGGACAACTTGTGGAATAGAACCACCACCCCAACTAGAATATCTGGAGAAAGCCTAAAATGTTTACTAGTTCAAGACAGTAACAACTGTAGAGGGGGGTGTGGGGGGAGGGAGAAAAAACAAGTTGGAAAAGACCCCAGAATCCTGGAAATAGCTTACTTAGACCTGGGCGTTTCCTCTTTTGTCTTTACAAGAACATTTATTGTTTTTCAAATTTAGGAGGGCTAGAGTCTGGAATGAATTTGGCTGTACATGAACATGCTGCATCCTGCGGGGCTCAAATGGTCCTATTCATAAGCAAATCCTGAGAACTTAAAGCCAGTTGGCTCTTGGAAGGTGGGAACCATCTCAAGGCCTGTAAAGCAGAAAGCAACTATCTCACTAGCTAACTGGCTGTAGATGAGGAAGGAAAAATTTGTTGTTTTCCTTTATGAAATGAGGACCCAGTATGCTTGGCCTTAGACCTTACTGGAAACTAGTGTTGAGGGATAAAAATGAAATAGGCCAAATGCATTGTAGAAGGTTAAAGATTGATGAGTATATGCAAGAGGAAAATTGTGGAGCAGTTGATAAAAGCTGGTTCATATTCTGCTTTTTGTTAAAAACAACAGCAATAAAAAGGTGGGCACACTTAAAAATAACCAATGCCTCATTGAGTAGGAAGTGTGGCTGAAAAGAAACGACCTGCAGAAAACTAAAGCCCTTGAAGACAAAGATGGAAGTCTCACAAAGGTAAGTTCTCCAAACTACTTTTTTTTTTTCCAGGCAAGCTCTGCACTGAGACAGGTTGGAGCTAGGCGGAGTTGCTGTGGAACCTGTAAACAGGTGCTGGAATTTCTCAAAGCTGTGTCCTGGAAATGTCTTTGAGAAGAAATACAGGACTCAGTATGTTACTAAAAACCTAGGAAGTATAACTGAAGCAGTAGACATAGGTATTCCTTTTCTATTTTCTAGCCTGCTTGGTTTTGCCAAATGACAAAGCACTGAAGTAGGCAAGGGAAGAAAAAAGAACTCCATTAACCAATGGGTCTGACTAGATTTGTAGCTAAAAGGTCATGTTGTTGCTAAAAATATTTGGATACAAAATAGCAGAGCTATTACTAGTACCTAAAGGTGCCATTGTATTGATTGTTTTTAAGAATGGGCTCTGCTTTGACTACAGGGTTAGAGTTCAGTGGAGTAGATCTAAGCCAAATGTGCAGTTTTTTAAAGCATATGTTAGGGACCAGGCCTAGTAAATCTGAGGCTCTTAAAAGAGCACGTTTCCAGATTCCTCATTATGGATATTATAAGGATCTTTATGTTAATATCTTAAATTCTCAGGGGTAAACAGAAGATGACTCACTCAACTCTAATCCTTAGATAAGGTGCTTAGTAAAGCCAAACTATTTTATGGCATTTCACTAAGCAAAATCTCTGTATTTCTACTATTTATTTCTTTATTTATAAGCTTCAAAATCTCTTGGCAACATTCTTTCCCCTAACTTAGTTAACCTAAGAGCAGGTACTTTACAACCAAAGACAGGATTCCAGTTAGAACAAGGCAGTTCTTACACAAGTATAGTATTTCCTCTGCTCTTTCCTGATGGCCATGAGAGTAAACAAATTTATCTAATTTGAAAATTAAGAGATCCAAGCTCAAAGTTATTTATATGCCATCTAAAGTATCTAAAAAGAAATAGTCTGTTCACATTAACTGTAAACCCTTGAGAATGGGTTGAAACTCATTGCTTTTTAAAACAGTAACACCATGACTTGTAATTCACAAGGCAACACTTGCTCATTTTCTACAGTTAACTCAAGTGTGCTTATATTAGCTCTCAATAACCAACTATCTCAGAGATGAAATCATATCATTTCTACCTATCATTTCTATCTCATTTCAGTGTATCCTAGCAGAGGGCTCAGTACACATACAAATTCTGAAATTTGGCTGCTTAACAGACATATGTCCATAAATTGCAGATGTATTGCGAAGAGTCAGAGATTAAACCATTTGACTTTTCTATGGGTGGCATGTAAAATCAAGTTGAATAAGACAAAGGTGACTTAATAGCAACAAAGTAGTACTTACGGTATTCTAAAAAGCCAGAGAGTCTTAGAACTTTCTGAGGATTCTTCTTATAGCTTCTTACAGCTGGACCTGGAGCTGGGTGGATGTTTTTATATCCTTCTCAGAGGAGGAGTATTATTGTTCAGTGGTGACAAACTGCAGTTGTGATGGCTGAATCATTTGTTTCAGCAGTTTCCTATTAAATTCTCAGTGGCCATGAAACACCCTGAACACTTCAGGCTGATGGTTCTTTAGTTACTTCCAATTATGGACAAAAAGCACCTTAGCATTATGGTCTCTCATTTTATAATAAGGGACTAGTACTCCAAGCAAAGCATAACTAGTTTTCCTAGAAGTAAATCACAACAATGCCCAAACAAACACTAGTTTTCCAATACTAGTACAGCCAAAGAGACTGAGCTTATTAGTCCACTTGAGCACCTTTGGAAATACTGAAGTCAGCAAGAGTCACAGTGTTCTATCCACAGATCCACCACCTCGGTAAAATGAGACACTGGTCATCAGATATATGATCAGATAATTGTACCAGATAAATGCATCTGATACCTAGTATAAATACATTGTTTGGCATCAATAAATTAATGACCAGATGATCAGCCCATTTTGTAATCCAAATGCCAAGTGAACAGCAGCTTTTCTGGTTGCATCCTGGCAATTGGCACTGTATGATAGCAATATACAAAAGAGAAGAGTTGAGGTTTTTAACCAGGCAAATCAGCTCTGGAAGGAAGCATATAAACCAAGTACGAACCTTCCTCCCCTGGGAGACGATTGTCAGTTGATACTGTGTAAAGGAAGCCCTAAATAAAGGGGCTCCCTGAGCTTGACTTGCATTAAATATTTTGCTTGCTAAAGCAGTATTAAAGTTGGGCAGGTGCAGCAGCATCTGCAGTAATGTGGCAGTAATTGAAACTGGGATAATTAATAGATGTAGGAAGGACGAAGGCTTATCTACCTAGTTCCAGCCTGCTGCTTTGATGGTCAGCACTGCACAAACTCAACGTGGCAGGGAGATTTGGGGCTGGGGCTGAAATGTCAGACAGTATTGTGTCCATTAAGGACACTAGTGGAGCTTGGGGTACTTGGCATTAGTCAGAAGTAATGCAAAGGAAGTGGAGGGGTTGTGTCTACCAGATGGGACCAAGGAAAGTACAACTGAAGCATTCCGGCTGTACAAAGCAATGAAGCTTAGGATTGTTAAGTTTTTAAGGCCATGGGAAAGGGCCTTGCCCAGCAAAGGGGCAGGGCAAAGGAAATGAGAGCACAATCCTGGATTGTGTGCCTTCATAGTTGGTCAGAAGGGTCCAGGGGGCAGAAGGGCAGGAAGAGGACTTTGTGGAAAGCATGAGAGCATGACAACTCAGGGATTTTAGGCACCAAAGCAATGCAGAAAGACTAGAAATACAGGGCATTGTTTGATGCAGAAGTCCATGCAACACTGTAGTGTTTATATTTTATTGAGTCATGGGAAACTAGAATGGGAAGCTTGCTTAACAAGATCTAGGAGGATAAAAGACCATTGATGATTGTCATTGTGCTTATTAGTAGTCAGTCCCAAGGTAAGTTTTAAGGGACAAATAAAAGCCATTTATAATTACTACTGAACAGTCTCAGGAGAGGCTGTAGGGAGGTCTGCAGCACCTGCAGTAGTGCAGAGAAGTGTGTGGAGGACACATTATCTTTGGCATGCCTTCATTGCAAATATTCACATTACAATATAGGGGGCTTTAGTTAGACAAAGAGAGTACAGGGGTCCTGTTGAATGTCCAGTAGTCTTGATAACTGGCATTGCTTTGCATTAATTGTCCAAGAGCTGAGGTTATACATAGAGCTCCTCAGCAGCAATCACTAAGTACTGGTAGGAACATAAGGTCTTTTTCTACCAGATGGATCCAAAGGTAAGCATAATTATGTATATTAATATTCATTTACAAGAGAGGCTCATACATAGTTAACATGCCTTCAATGTGCAGGGAGTATGAGGAGATGAACTCCTCGAACTAAAGTGGGAATGGGCAGTTGCATTGGTGCATATTGAAATCTGAAAGGAGCACTGGGGTTTTGATTTAAGATGTACTTAGAGAATTGTATTTGGGCAGGTGAACTTTCCAAGTGAAAGAAGCAAGTACTTTCTGCTACTTCTAAGATCCTTTTCTAGTGCAGTTGTACACATGAACAGTCTAAAAGAAGGCCTTTGTTGATCGAAAGGGAAGGTGATGGGGTATGACCAAGAAAATTTCAATTATATATATTAATGGTCTACTAGCAGGAGTCTTGGGAGAAAAAAGTTCCCCTGCCATAGCACAAAAGAGCTACAAGGCTCTTTAAGTTAATAGGCAGTGGACCACTGACGTTACACATATTACTTGTCCACATGTAAAGATTTTAAGCACTGGATACCACTTATGGAAAGGCAGAGGAAGTCAAAGGTGGGATGTCCTTGACTGGGACACAACAACCCACACAAATACAATTGTGCATATTGACAGGCCAAGAAAAGGGGACTTACAGGTCAGCAACCTTAATTAAACAGGATGACCTATGTCCCAGTCGTGTCTATTAACATCCAAGGAATACAGTTGTGGTCAATTAAACCACATACTTGACACTTAAAGTAGTGAACACTCCCTCCTGTAAATTATTATTTTGTCCAGGAATAAGAAGCCAATGAAGACTTTAGCTGTCCTTGTACTGTAATGGGGTCTGAGAGTAAGATCTTATTCAAATGAAATGAGCCATGTACATTAATACTCAAGGTGCATGATTTTGCTTATTACAATTGTGCATCTTCACTGTTCAAATATAAAGGCCTTCTCGACAGTGCATTCCCTGCTGAAAGGGAAAGGCAGGAGGGTGGGAGATGACTTCCTCTTCCAGTGCATAGAAACATAGACCAATACAATCAGATATATCAGCTGGCCTCAAAATGGAGCCTTTAAGGCATGAAGTATAATATGATTGTTATACTTCAAAGGCAGTGTGAAATGGATCTCCATGTAGTTGATATTATGCATCAACACTTTGAGAAAGGGCCCGTAAGTGAACAGCACTTCTTTCAGTAAAAGCAAAAAGGGTATAAACAGAGACAACTCAAACTTGAAAGAATCATTAATAATTGCCATTATGTATGTACAGTTCAGTCTCAAGAAAAGGCCTTTATGATAGTCTTCTCTGTTTTAATACAGAGAAGAGTCTTGATCTAACAGGCACAGCTGTGGATTCTGACAATGTGTACAACACTTACAAGTTTAAGGATCTTCAGTAGTGGGCGCCTCCGACTGCAATATATTGTGACTCGAGTCTTTACTGGCGCCTACTAGTGGCGTAAAAATTAAGTATGCACATGAACAGAGACAGTGCAGGCCACAGTGATGCATACAAGTAATCCCGAAGCTGGGAGGCTGAGGCAGAAGAATCATAAGTTTGAGGCCAGCCTGGGCCACACAGTAAAACTATGCCTCCAAAAACCCCAGAGAATGAATCTCAGGTTGGTAGGAGCCTCAGCAGTAGTGCAAATGGTGAAAGGAAACAAGACCTTACTTTAACATGTGGAGGCATAGACTGCTATTAATTATATTCAGTGAAGTGGTATGAAACCACGCCCTTGCTATTACACAAGGGTTTTTATGATTCAGCAGAAAGATTTCATGTGGGTAGTGCACCTTCACATTCAGAAGTCAAGATCTTAGCTTATTGGAAGGGACCATTAGCAACTGGAAATATACATATTTAAGAGTTCCAGTTTGGGCCAGGCCTGGTGACAGGCATGCCTGTAATCTCAGGAAGGGCGATCATGAATTTCAGGCCAGGCTGAGTTATCCTTTCTTCAAAAACTAAGAGGATATCACTCAGTAGTATAGGGCTTGCCTGGCCTGTCCAAGGCCCTGAGTTCAAGCAACTGCAGAACCCATTTGAGGTTGTTTTCATGTAAAAAGGTAAATATTACTTTAGGGGAGAACTATGAACTTTGGAATTTTCCATATATAATGTTCCAATATATAAAGTGTAGGTAATTAATATAAAATCTTGCACAAGAGACTTGATTAGTCAATTACTATCATTCACAATTAGCTAGGTGGAGGTTATCCACTGCAGGGCTACAAGAGAAATGACAAAGGTCAGGGTTTGATTTTTTTTTTTTTTAACCCAGTGCTCAGTTACAGTAAGAAATACAGCCAATGCACATTAATAGGACATGACAGCCAGGACTGCTAGCATGTCTCTCCTCCGAAGAGCAAGGCAGGAGGGAGTTGGGAGGCAAGAGGGTTGTGAGTTCCAGGCCAGCCTTAGTTGCTTAATAGAGACTGTGTCTCAAAATACCAAGAGCTGGAGATATAGCTCAATGATGGTACTTAGCATGCACACACTAGGCTCTAGGTTGGATACCCAGCACGGCAAATAAATCAGAACAAGATCTGGCCTTCTGCTCAGCAAATGTAATTATGGACACTATTAATTCAAGAGAAGCAGTCCCCAACACAGTAATGAAAATAGAGTATCTTCCCCCTTAGCAGGCAAGGCTAGGACAACTGGGACTGAGCATATAAACTGTATGTTAAGAATTTGAAGTCCCCCTACTGAGTGCAAATAGGGTTTGGACTGAGGTCTAATCCAAAGGGTAGATTATGGATAATTAGGATATAACTCGGCAAAGAGTTTCAGGTGGTCAACCACTGTATGTAAAAAAGACCACTGAAAGCCGCCAGAATATTGGAGCTGGGACTCCTGCAACAATGACAGAATAATGGCTTGTCCTTCTTTAGTGTAGTAACATTTAATATAAGGTGCAAGAATTCTTTGTTCTAAGCAGGGAAAATCGTGACTTAGGCAGTCAGCTTGGTGGGCATTGCCTCAGTCTAACCAGATGAGTAATGGGCATCTTATTTTGAGTACCAAATCAATGAAGATTGGTGCAACTCTAGGGACATGCTGTGCTTGGGCTGGGGCAGGGGCTGGGGCCAGCTGTTCTGGGGCAGGGGCGGGGGGCT
>NW_012267332.1:4037888-4065402 GCF_000151885.1 Dipodomys ordii | reverse complement strand
GGGGCCGGGGCCGGGGCCGGGGCCGGGGCTGGGGCCGGGGCTGGGGCTGGGGCTGGGGCCTGGATCAAGGACTGAGGGATTGCTGTGAGCCAGACTTAGACCTGGGTGTTAAGAAGGCAGGAAACCATAGAAAAGTGAAATATGGTCATTAATAGTCTTATAAAGCACATTAGAACACAGCAGTTAAAAGGTTCCTGCATGATAAATAGCTCTTTAGTCAAGTAGTATAGTGCAGCATCAAGAATGAGAACCACATAAGGCCTGGAGACTAGTGAAGACCTTCAAACATTCTATTTTTCTCCATTTGTTCATAAGGTGAAATTTTATTTAAATAAAATAATCCTTTCTGTGCTATAAGCCAATTAAGCCAGGTTCAAAGAAAATAATCAGAATGGGCCAAGAGGTGGGTCTCAGTGGTAGAGCACCTACCTAAAACAAGCACAAGGCCCTGAGTTCAATCAAGTCCAGAACCACAAAATAAAATACTCAGAAAAAAAATTAAATCACAAGTAATTAGCATATATTGTCCACATAAAGCTCTTAAGTACATTTCTGTAACAGTCATTTAAGTCTGAAATTCAAATAGCAAAACTACATCATCAGACTTAAGACTGATATCGAAAAAGGACAATATATAAATCTCAATCCAATCCCAGGCTTGGCCATAGGGTACATGTTCCTGTAGGGGACAGTAGAGGTTCCTTTTCTGCACCTCTTAGCCAGCAATTATCTGCTAGCTATTATGGTTCTGATCACACTCACTAGCAAGTACACACCAGGGCTGCAATAATGCTAGAAGTAACAAACTGCAGGTTAGACCAAAGACCAGGAAATAAAAGACTATCCTTGGGCCACAGCACCAGTACAGAGGAATGGGGTGAGGTTCAGCGTGCACAAGCTGATAGCCAGCATGCCAAGATCATGCTGGACAAATATGAAGGGAGGTAGAGGGAAAATAAATGTCTTTCAGATGACTTTGATCTTGGATACCATCCACAGGGAGAGACTATAATGTGGCCTCTCTCCTTTTTTCGTTTTTGAGATAGGATCTCGTTGTGAGGCCAAGTTGGCCTCAAACTTAACGATCCTTCAGCCTCAGCCTCCCAGGTATTAGGATTGCAGGCGTGCCTCACAGCTTCTGACTGGCTGAGTAAGGTGGAATTACCTCAGAGGTGATAGGCTGGCTCACCCAAGTCCTCGATGGATACTGTGTCATCAGTCTTAATTCTACCATCTGATCCAACTCTTAAGTGCCCACTTCTGACTGAAGTCAGGTGGCAAGCAAAAAATACCAACTCTCTTTCCCTCAGATTCGAGGGGCACAAAACGGAAGTGCCCGCCATCTTTAACAATGCAGCGTTCACAAAGCCCGCCAAGGTTGGACCAGGCCTCAAGTCCTTCACGTGACTAGCCGCCATATTAGCCCCTGACCAAGGGGCTACATTGTCTCCTCAAGAAATGAGACAAACATATGGAAAAAAAGAAACAATTTCTATTTATAAGATAGCAAGAACTTCTACCGCCATATTGTAGTGTCAGTAAGACCTTCTCACAGCTAGATTACATGTTAGATACATGTTAGAACAAAAATGTAACTTTCCCGCCTTCTGGACACTGCAGTGACGGGATCCGCCATCTTATGAAGCTAAAGTGCACAGGCAGCTAAGTTGAGCCACGCTGCAAAATGCATTCCCATGTGCTTCCCTGCCTGTCAGACTGTGCCTGCCATACTTTTCACACCCCCACCTCCAGATCCTGAACATCCTTGCCTCTGCTTACCCTGATCCACACCCAGATTAGCAGAAAAGTCAAAACCAGCTCAGTCAGAAGCTTTGGCTCATCAGGCCCTGTACTCTGATGGCCTTGTCCTGTCTCACTGTCCATTTTGGAGCCGTAATTTCCATTTAGCAACACTTGCCCTCGGCCAAGTTAGACAGCAAAGATAACATGGCGCTCGCTTTTTCTCCACACCCTGTAACGCCCACCGAGCTAAACTGTGAAGTCATTTTTCTGTTAACAGCCCGGAGGTTAACTCACACTCCACCAAAACGATCAGCAGCAAGAAAGGTGCAGGGACTCCAGCGAACCGAGGAACTCACAAAACCTACATGTCCAGCCAGCCATACAAACTCCTGATGGTCAGTGGCAAAACACCAAAGCAGGTATCCGCGGCCCCGATGGGCTAGGAAAAGCGGGGGGAAAGGAAGACGGGGGGGGGGTGAAGCAAGCAGGTATCCGCGGCCCCGATGGACCAGAAAAAGAAAAAGGAGGAGAAAAAAAAATGAAAAAGCAGGTATCCGATGCCCCGATGGGCCAAAAACTAATTTAAAAACGAAAACAAAACAAAACAAAAAACCCCAGGTATCCGTTGCCCCGATGGGCTTAATTGGGAAAGAAAAAAAAAATAAAAGCAGGTATCCGCAGCCCGGATGGGCAAACTAAGCCCTCCAAAATGCAAAAACATGTTACCCACAGGCCCGTCAGATAGAAGAGGGGAGGGGGGCAAGAAAAATGAACAAAGAAAAAACCACCCAAACACGTATCCACAGCCCCGATGGGCACAATAGAGAAATGAAGGAAAGAAAACTAAAGCATATTAAAGAGGTGTCAAGCCCAAAAAACCGATTCCAAAGACAAAGTTTCTTTGGGAAAAAAATGACAAATTGCCATGTCCCATGACCTAGGGAGAAAAAAAGTATGGAGGACGATTTGAGAGCATCACCAGAAAAAATGCGCAATTTGTAAAATATCTTTATGGAATTTGCACGGCGTTTGGTAAAAGACACCATAACGAGTGGCGTGGAATTGCAAAAAATGGCCCCGAAGGAACCATGTCGTGACGAGAAACCTCACGATCACGCGAACCCAGCCAATATGGCTGCAGAAAACCGTGGCTGCGCTTTTAAAGTGAGAAGGAGCTGAAGGCGGAGAGAACAGAAGAGGAGTGGCCAGAAAGATTGACTGTGTAACCTCTTATTGGAGGTTTTTCTGTACATGCGTGTGCCCCGTCACGAGAAAAAAAAATGGACATTGAAAAACCAGTAGCAAACATGAAACCAAACCAAAACACGAAAAGATACTTCCATTTTTGTTATGCTAATGATTATTCTGTGGGTTTAAAGTATAACCCACAAAGTTGAGAAAGAGCTAGAGTCTCTTTTCTACACCAACATGCTATCTTGCATGTTCATAAACACTGACAAGTGTCTATGAGTGAATTGACAAGCAAGACAAGATGGATGGAGAGGGAGACATTTTATAAAATGGCTATCTGGTCTATAAATAATGACAGAGGACCGATGGTGAGCTGTTTGGATGGCTTAATCTCAGTCCTTGATCTTTTCTATTTTCATACAACTTTTTCATTTCACGACTTCCAAAATCGGACCAGTCATCATAACAGTATGTTAGGGAACTGGAAATTGAAAAAACTTATATAAAAATCCAAAGCTTAGTTAAGCAGCAATGCTCACTTGTTTTGACAGCTTGCCCCTAGGAGTCTGACAGGTCGTTGGAAAGCAATTAACTGGACAAACTATTTTAGATTGTTTACATTAGAAACAAAGACAAGTTCCTCCTAAGGGTAAGAAACGTTAAGTATTGAAAAGACATACATATTTTATCCACCTGCTGTCTAAACTTCAAAGGGTGAGTAATTAACATTTCAAACACTGTTTGAACTGATTCTTTCAGAACTCAGATGAATAACAAAAGCATGTAGATTGTCTCCCTCCTTTTTGTGTGAAACTTCTGAGTACTCATTTGTTCAACATTGTGATTCTGTTCCCATGAATAGGGGATTGCAAGTTAGGGACCTACTTGAGCTACTTTGGGAAACTGTCTATAACTAAAATGAAACAAGAAAAAAACCCTATAGATATCAGCCAGATGTAACCGCCAGGGGGCAGTGTGAAACTGCCAAAGGCTTATAGAGGAGACCACGCAAGGAAAGAAGTCAAACTAGAAGAGAATTGAAAGGCAAAAAGTATTCATTCTGAAAGTATCAGAGGAAAATTCCTTATTTTTCTTTCATTTAAAAACGCTTGCCTCAAGACTGTGTGATTAAAAAAATATACTATTCCAGACTAAATCAGTAGATTTTTAATGGGAACACTTCAAATGATTACAAGCAGATGAACAGACCAGGCTAATAGGAGAAAATAAAGGATGTCCCAAAGAACATCTTGTTACAAATAAGGTCTGTCTGCAGTACAACAAAGAGATGATTAGTCTTCTCTATGACCCTATAAAAACAAATATTTCTCTGAGCACTGGTGGCTCATGCTTGTAATCCTAGCTGAGGTATGAGCCCAGACAGGAAAGATCCAGCTTAGTCAGGAAAGTCTGGTAAGACTCTTATCTCCAACTCATCAAAAAATTGGAAGTGGAGCTGTGGCTCAAAGTGGTAAAGCCCTAGCCTTGAGCAAAAGAGCTCAGGTACAGTGCCCAGGGCCCAGAGTTCAAGCTCTATGACTGACTGACTGGCATAAATCAACAAATAAACAAAACACAAATATTTCTCAATATTCTGTGCCGACTAAAGACTACTTCCAGAACAACTGACAATCACTTAAGGTACGTAAAACAATAGTAGATTTTGTGGGTATGATACAGAAAGAATCATCAAGTAGAAAAGTTGAGCCACACATTCTCTCTTCTAAGTCTCAATTTCTGTTGAAATGTATTAGAATATTTGGGGAATTTACATACTCACCATTTATGGCGTCCTTCAATGTAAATCCACGATGTTGGAGGAAGTTTTCGAGTTTATCAGAACAGAACATGACCTTTATATGCTTCAAAGCTCAATAAGTGTACAATGAACAGGTTGGCAGTTCATTGTATATATACTGTACCTCAAATTTTAAATACTGTCAAAAAGCACTTTGGGAAAAATGGTGGATTAAAAATTTCCTCCGTGTTTGCGTGATTCCATGAATAAGAAGACTTAGTGTAACAAAAAATGTTTTCTGGACTCCCCCCACTCAACCACTCCCAAAAATCTTGGAAATAAAATAATGGAGATTCTGGGGCAAGATATCAGAATACAAATTTCTTCCTTGAGACTATATGAATAAGAAGGCAATAAGACAATCAGAAGATACAGAGGCAGAGCATCAGAAATCAGATGACCGGACAGCAAAAAAGCAGCATACAGTTGCCAAAGAGAAAAGAAGGCAAAGGTCTTCTGCTACAACCTTGTGTCACCAGGTAGAAGGGAGAATGAAGCCGCAACCCCAAGGTAAGTCACACAGCCCTGGTGACAGCAAACCAGCAATCCTAGCTGTAGCAGAAAAGTCACAGTTCTCAAAATCACTAAATACACCCTGAAGGTGTACTGTAACACGGACTCCGGCTCATTGGGGGAAAAACAGCACCAAATTGTTCCATGTGTGTTGGCGAGCTACAGCTACACGCCGTACACTTATTGTTCCGGATTGAGCTACATGGAGGAATTGTTATCTGGGTAGCATACTGATCCCAGAAGCAGTTGGGGTGAAAGGGAAGTCCTGATTCAGACCCATTGAGAAGTTTTAGCAACAGGAAATAACAGCTGTGAAAGGTGCCATGGCCAGTAGTCACCACCTTCTATGGTGAAGGATTAGCCCCCATAGCCTGTGGATTCCTATAGAGTTAAGAGATGAAAGCCTGGGGCCAACAAATTACTCAGTCTCTGGAGCTGCCCCCTCTGCCCCATGTGGTACGCTGCAGGACAGATCTGAAAGCTTTCAGCCCAGGTGTGGGGCATCACCGGAACTCTGCACCCTCATCCCTCTTTAAAAGTTGTTTACTGCTAGGCCAGGTTTGAAAGGGCTAAGAGGCCCCCCATTCCTCCATTGCAACACCCTCTAGTGCATATCTCAGTATTTTGTTGCTTTCCCCAATTATCCTTCACAGCATTCAGCTTAGATGTTTACTATTCCTGGATGTACGAACAAGAGACTTCTGCAGCAAGGCCCAGGCTGCAAAGCCTACTAAGGCTAATAACAGCTCCCTATGTGCAACAAAGGAAGCCTTTGAAGAAAATGTAGCCTGGTCACTGACTGCAACCATAGAATTAACTAGCCTAGCCTTCTCAGCACACGTACTGCAACTACCAAAGTGCTCTTATACTGGTTTGTTTCTGAGTAAAATAGAGTTGCACACTCAAGAGAAGGCCTCAAAAGGATATGAAAAAGAAGGCAATATCAACTCCTCCCGGAGTTCTTAATTCTTTAATAACTGATTCAAAAGATGTTGAAATGTTTGAAATAACAAATGATTTAAATATCTGGCTTTAAAATGATTGCTGACCCCAAAGAAGAGTCAAGTAAATGGGTAAAATGTACCTCTGTAATCAATTCACCTTGTGAATGAGAAATTCATCAACCTGAAAAAGACATTCAGCAATGCGGTAAGAAATAATGAAAAAGAACCAAACAAAAGCTTGGGAAATGAAAAATTCAATCGGGCACTGGTGGCCCATGCCCATAATCATAGCTACTCAGAAGGCTGACATCTGAGGATTGCTGTTCGAAGCCAGCTGGGGCAGGAAAGTCCATGAGATTCTTATCTCCAATTAACCACCAGGAAACCAGAGGTTACGCTGTGGCTCAAGTAGTAGAGCACTCGCCTTGAGCTGAAGATCTAAGGGACAGCGCCCAGGCCCAGAGTTCAAGCCCCACAACTGACCAAAAAAAAAAAAAATTCAATAAAATCTTTTAAAAAGCCAATGGGCTGCTGCGCACTGGTGGCTAACAGCTGTAATCTTAGCTACTAAGGAGTCTGAGTGTGAGGATCCTTGTTAAAAGCCCCAAAAGACAGTAAAGTCTTTGAGACTCTTATCTCCAGTTAACAACTAAAAAGCCAGAAGTGAAGCTGTGGCTTAAGTAGTATAGCACCAGCCTTGAATGAAGAAGCTAAGGGACAGTACCCAGGCCCCAAGTTCAGTTCAAATACCGATGTTCACTCATATACACACATACACACATTCTCTTATGGATAAAGGCAGTTTACTGAGACAGCATCATGAAAGAGCTAAAATATGCAGAAGAATGAAGTAGATCATGCAGAAGAACATTAGGAGTTGAATCCAAGCTTGAGAAATTTTAACTGTTAAACAGCAATAAAGGGGCTGGGAAGGTGGCTCAGTGGTAGAGCGCTTGCCTTGCATACCTGAGGCCCTGGGTTCGATTCCTCAGCACCACATAAACAAAAAGAAAAAAGCCAGAAGTGTCGCTATGGCTCAAGTGGTAGAGCACTAGCCTTGAGCTGAAGAGCTGAGGGACAGCCCCCAGGCCCAGAATTCAGGCCCCACGACCGGACCCTAAAAAAAAACCCCAAAAACAAAAAAACAGCAATAAAGAAAATGATAACAACCAAAAACTCATGACCAGGGGCTGGGAAGGTGGCTCAGTGGTAGAGTGCTTGCCTTGCATGCCTGAGGCCCTGGGTTCGATTCCTCAGCACCACATAAGCAAAAAGAAAAAAGCCGGAAGTGGCGCTGTGGCTCAAGGGGTAGAGCGCTAGCCTTGAGCTGAAGAGCTGAGGGACAGCGTCCAGGCCCAGAGTTCAGGCCCCACGACCGGACCCAAAAAAAAAAAAAAAAAACTCATGACCATGCACTTCAAACAATGGGAAACAAACCAATTTCCAAAGGTTCATGCTTGTAATCCTAAACTATTCAAGAAGCAAATATCTGAAGATGGTTCAAAGCCAACCCTGGCTGAAAAGTCCCAGACATTTATCTTCAACAAACCATCAAAAGTCAGAGGTGGAGCTGTAGGTCAAGTGGTAAATTGCTAATATTGAACAGAAAAGCTCAGGCACAGTACATATGCCAGGATTTCAATCCCTAGGACTGGTACAAAAGAAAAAGAAAAAGGAACAAAATTGACACCAAGCTTATGAATTATTGGTGTAGATGAAGAAGCAAAGGTATAAATTTGAAGCATAAAAAAATTGTTCAGGGTTGGGGACGTGCTTACCTTGCATGCATGAGGCCCTGGGTTCAATTCCTGAGCACCACATAAGCAGAAAAAGCCGGAAGTGGCACTGGCTCAAGTGGTAGAGTGCTACCCTGAGGGGCAAGCCGGGCGCCAGTGGCTCAAGCCTGTAATCCCAGCTACTCAGGAGACTGAGATCTGAGGATCATGGTTCAAAGCCAGCCCGGGCAGGAAAGTCCATGAGACTTGTCTCCAATAAACCACTAAAAAACTGAAAGTGGCACTGTGGCTCAAGTGGTAGAATGTTTTCCTTGGGCTGAAGAGTGCAGGGACAGCACCCAAGCTCAGAGATCAAGCACCATGACTGACCAAAAAAAGAGGTGAGGGATAGTGCCCAGACCTAGAGGTCAAGCCCCAAAACTGACCAAAAATAAAAATCTATTCAACGAACCAAGTATGGTGACACATTCCTGTAGTAACAACAGTCAGGAGACTAGTTCAGGAGAATGATTACTTCAAGACACTACCTCAATAAGGAAAGGAAATATACTCAGGAAATTCATACACTTTCCAAATTCTACCAGAAACGTTTAAACACCAAAACCACATGAATAGAATAAAAACCTCTCTTATGTCATGAAAAAGTGCCAAAAGTATAAAATGGAATACTGATGGCCAAAAGAGAGAAGCACAAAGTCAAACATACTGATTACTAGAGGCTCTTGTTTGTAGTCCTAACTACTCAAGAAGCTTAGATCTGAGTATGGAAGTCAGTCTGGACAGGCAAATCCAAGAAGATTAAGTCCAATTAACCAGCAAAAACCAGAAGTGGATTTCAAATGGTCGAGCCAAAAAGCAATGCAAAAGTCCAAGGTCTTGAATGCATGCATTAAAAGAAGAAATAAAAAGTCAAAGTCAGCTCACCTGTAATCCTAACTACAAGTCCATGAGGCTCTTGTTTCCAGTTAACCACCATAAAACTGGAAGTAGCACTGTGGCTCAAATGAGTAAAGAACTAGCCTTGAGCTGAAGAGCTCAGGGACAGTGCTCAGGCCAAGTTCAAGCCCCATGATGGAAGGAAGGAATGAAGGAACGAAGGAAACAAAGAAGAAAGTCATCAGGATAACTACAGATACCTTAGCAGAAATCGTAAGGTCGAGAACATGGATGTTGGTTCACTAATTTCATAAAATGCAAGTACTACTGGACATAAAAAGTGCTAGATAAAATAATAAAGAATGACCTCTATGAAACAGTAACTAGTAGTTCATTAATTAAAATTCAATGAAGAAACTTGCTGAACTATACCACAGATCATATAAACTAACAGACATGTACAGAAAAATTTCATCCAACAGTTTCACAACAGACATTCTGTCTTCACCCATGAAATCTAAAATCAGTCTCATTTTAGACCATAAAACAAATCTTAACAAATAAAAAATACTGAAGCAATCACTGGCATCTTATAGTAGATCGTAATGGAATAAAACTAGAAGTCAACAACAAAAGAATTATACTTCTGCATGATGGGGTGATTGAAGAAGTCATACGCGGGATAATTGTTTTTTCAATTAACCAGCAAAAATTTGCAATTTGAACTCTTGTTCAAGTGGTAGAGTGCCAGCCTTGAGCAGAAAAGCCAAGGGACAGTGCCCAGTCACTAAGTTCAAGCCCCAGTTTCAGACATGACATCCTCATGCAAGCATGCATGCAAAAACACATGCAGATTTTCAAAGCAGGGTACCAGTGGCTTACAGTTGTCTTAGATATTCAGAAAGCTGAGAACTGAGGATTGCTGTTTGAAGCCAGCTTTGGAAGAAATGCCTGAGACTTTTGTGTCCAGATAACCAGCAAAAAACTGGAAATGTGGCCCAAGAGGTAGAATTCCACTGAGTGATAATGTTAAAGGATATTGCTCCTGAGTTAAAGCCCTAGTATCAATACCCTCTCTCTCTCTGTCTCTCTCTCTCTCACACACACCCCTCCTCACTTGAGACTAAGTGAAGGCAATTCTAAGAGATTTATACCCATCTACATTAAACTCCAAAGAAGCTAGGCATGATGGGACCTGCCTGTAATCCTAGCTAGTCAAGAGGCTGAAGCAAGAGGTTTGTAAGTTGAGATCTAATCTTGACAAAAATGAGACACCTTGTCTCAAATCAATCAATCCCAGAAGGCTGATGATGCGGGCATGAAGGCAGTTATCAATGGTTTAAACCTGTAATCCCAACTACTAAGCAGCCTAAAATCTAGAAGATGTCAGTACTAGGCCAGCTAGCCTGAGTAGAAAAGTCCACTATATTCTGTTTCTAAAATAAACAGTAAAAAGCAGGCCTGGAGACATGGCTCAAGCTTAGAGGCTCTGAGTCCACATAATTTAATGTCAAGGTCTTAAAAATACAAGAACAAGCCAAATGCAAACTGAATAGAAAGAAAGAATGATAAATGGGCAAAAATTATGAACTGGAGAGGAAAAAATATCTCCAATAAGCCACTCAGGAAAATGGGAATGGTGCTGTGGCTCTGGTTGAACCACTACTAAATATCCCCATGCTGCTGATCACATGTATGGTGTATAACATGTGAACACTGTTATATATTACAGACTGTGATAGACAATTTGCTCCAGGAAAGTTAGAATGAACTTGTGACTTAGAAATTATGTAATCACTTAATCACAATCAAAAAAAAAAAAAAAGAACTTCGGGGAAGGGAGGGAGGGAGGGGATGGTAGGGGGAAAACAATGGAGGGGCTAACAATGTTCAAGAGGAAGTGTACTCATTACCTCACTCATGTAACTGTAACCCTCTGTATAGTATCTTTACAATAAAAAATTAAAAAAAAAATAGTAGAGCGCTAGCCTTGAGCTGAAGAGCTGAGGGACAGTGCCCACAGAGTTCAGGCACCGGTGGCTCATGCCTGTAATCTTGGGTAGGAGACAGATGTGAGGATTGAGGTTCAAAGCCAGCCCGGGAAGGAAAATCCATGAGACTTATGTCCAATTTACAACCAGAAAACGGGAAGTGGCGGTGTGGCTCAAAGTGGTAGAGCACTAATTAAATGCATATAAATAATCCAAACCAAATAGGCTATTCATGTTACCAAAAACAATCTACAGATTCAACATATCAATGACATTTTACACAGAAATATGAAAATCAATCCCAAAATTCATGTAGATGCATAGAAGATCCTCAGCCAAGAGGTTTCACAAAACTTCAGATGATACAGCAGAGCCATCGTAACTAAAAACAGGTTACTTGTGTATGCCCTAGCGTGTGTGCATGCCTGTGTGTGCGTGCGCGCTCGCGCGCGCACACACACACACCAACATATTGAAATGTGAAATAGAACACAGACTCAAGGAATGAACTCATGCCTCATGCCAGTGACTCACACCTATAATCATAGCTACTCAGAATCAGATTTGAGGGTCACAGTTCAAAGCTATATCAGGCAGTAAAGTCTAAGACTGTTATCTCCAATAAATTACAGAAAAAGCTTCAAGTGCAGCTGTGGCTGGCGTACAGTGCTACCCTTGAGCAAAAGAAGCTCACTACACAGAAGCCCTTTGAATTGCAGTTGCACAAAATGATTTTCCTGAGCAGGCAAGAATATCAATTGACATGTGTTTTCATCAAATTAAAAACCTCCCCAGCAAAGGAAATTTACCAGAATGAAGTAATTGTGTATAGACAGTGGGAGTTTTGTCCAACTACTCTTCTGAGACTGTATTCATATCCAGAATATATAAAGAACTCAAAATTCCAGTAGAAATTATAAAATCAGTGAGTCAATAGACTAAACAGTTCTCAAACTAAGAAATACAAGTAACCAATAAACACATGAAAAGCTTTACCATTAAATGAATGGAAATCAAAATTATATTAAGATTCCATTCTGCTGGACACCTGTGGCTCATTCTTGTAATCCCAGCTATTCAGGAAAAAAATCTGGGGATGGCAATTCAAAGCCAGCCTGGACAGGAAAGTCTTTGAGACTCTTACTTCCAATTAACAACAAAGAAGCCAGAAGTGGAGTAGCCTTAAGCACTAGCCATAAGCACAAACGCTCAGGGACAATGCCTAGGCCCTGAGTCCAAGCCCAGGAATGGTGCGTGCATACACGCTCACACACACACTGAAAATTGGAAGGAAAAGAAGTTATGTGAATTTTCAGAAATGACAAATCTATAAGTCTGTTATCTATTCATCTTAGTTTGTGAACATAAAGTTCATTGTCCTAGCCTGTGCCCGTTTTTGAGTTTTCAATGGAATGCTTTTGCAATGTATGCTAAATGTGACTATGATAGTGAAGTCCTAAGTGTTCTACTTATTGGAATTTCTTATCCTTTTTTTTTTCTTTTTCTTTTTGCCTCTCCCAGAGCTTGAACCCTAGGCCTGAGTGCTGTCCCTGACCTTTTGTGCTTAAGGTTAGTGCTCTACCACTTGAGTCAAAGCTCCACTTCAGGTTTTTTGTGATTAATTGGTGATAAGCCGCTCATGGACTTTCCTGGCTTTGAACCGCAATACTCAGATCTCAGCCTCCTGAGTAGGTAGTATTACAGGTGTTAGCCACATGTGCCCAGCTGCTTATGTGTGTTTTATAGCCAAGTAGGAAAAACAGCCTGCATGCCTGCCTGCCTGCCTTCTAAATTTAATCCCCTCACTCCTCTCTCCCTTCCCCCCTCTCCTCCCTGCCTTCCCTTGTCCCCTCCCTCCCTTCCTCCCTCTCTCTCTTTTTCCTTTCTTTGTTTCTCTCTCTTTTTTCTCTCTCTTTCTCTCTTCATTCTCTTCTTTCTCTCTCTTTCCTCCTTCCTTCCTTCCTCCCTCCTTCCCCCTCCCTTTCTTTCTTTCTGTCTGTCTGTCTTTCTTTCTTTTCTTTCTCCTGTTCTGGGGCTTGAACTCAGGCCATGGGCCCTGTACCTGAGCATTGCCCCAAGACTAGTGAGTTACAGCTCCACTTCTGGGTTTTTCTGTCTTTCATCGGAGATAAGAATCTCTCAGACTTTCCTGCCCAGGTTTGTTTCAAACCACAGTCCTCAGATTTCACCCTGAGTAGCTAAGGTTAAGGACATGAGCCACTGGTGCCTGGCTTGGAACAATTACTTATGAAAAAAGAAAAATGCAGTGGAGCTGGTACATCTTGAACACATCTTTTCGCCATGCAGTGAAACTCTACCTCTGGTTCCCTCTCTCTCCTCTTCTCCCTGCCTTCTTGTGGTTCCCCTCCCCCCCTTTCTTTTGTATCTGGCTGGCTGGCCTGTCTGTTTTTCTTTTCTTTCCTCCTTTTTTCCTTTTTGGAAGTACTGGGAATTGAATGTTTTCAAGGCCTTGTGCTTCCTAGTGCTAGGCTACCACTTGAGCCAGTCCTCCCAGAACCTTTTTGCACTAGTTATTCTCTAGGTCATGTTTGTTATATTTGTCTGGCCACAGCCGTATTCCCCCAATCTCCCAAGAAACTAGGAATACAGAACTGAACCATCAGGTCTGGTTGTCTTTGGTCTTTTCTGGGGACAGTTTTCTCAGTTTGAAATTGAGGCAAGTAGTTCATCATTATGTAATTGATATATTCTATTGCCATTCAAAACTCAGGTATATACTCAAGAGAAATTAAGACATGAATAGTTGGAAGTGAGGGTACAAAGTTTGCACCATTTTTGTGAATTAATAAGGCCTTTTGAAACTATGAACATATGACCATATAAGATGAGCTGGGAAGGTGGCTCAGTGGTAGAGCACTTGCCTTCATGAAGCCTTGGGTTCGATTCCTCAGCACCACATAAGCAGAAAAAGCTAGAAGTGGCCCTGTGGCTCAAATTGAGCTGAAGAGCTGAGGGACAGCAAGCATTGTACAGTAAATCATGTTCCAAGAGCCCTCTGAGACAGTCTTACTATTTTTAAACTGGACTTGATCTTCTAATCCTCCTGTCTCCAACTGCTTGCATTACTGACTTGTACCACCATGCCTGGCCAAGCAGCTTGTTCTAAGCCCTGTTTTGCTGTTGAGTCATTCAGTGACTCACTAGACCCAAATACTCCCCCTCTCTGGGTTGTTCTCCCATCTTTTCAATTAGTAACATACATCCTCACAGAACATCACAAGCCAGGATACCATAAAGACACTTGCACATCCATGTTCATTGCTGCCCTATTGTAGATATAGCTCAGATGCTCCACAGTAGATGTGTGGATTTTTTTAAAAAAATGTGGTGCTGGGCTATGAAGTTGGCTCAGTGGTAGCGTGCTTGCCTTGCATGCACGAGGCCCTCGGTTCGATTCCTCAGCACCGCATAAACTGAAATGGCCAGAAGTTCTTTTTTTTTTTTTTTTTGCCGGTCATGGGTCCTAAACTGTGGGCCTGGGCAGTGTCCTCAGCTCTTCAGCTCAAGGCTAGTGCTCTACCACTTGAGCCACAGCACCACTTCCAGCCTTTTCTGCTTATGTTGTGGTGAGGAATCGAATCCAGGGCCTCATGCGTGCAAGGCAAGCACTCTACCACTGAGCTACCTTCCCACCCCCTGGCCAGATGTTCCTGACCATGTGTGTGTGTGTGTGTGTGTGTGTGTGCACGTGTGCGTGTGTGTGTGTGTGTGTGCACGTGTGCGTGTGTGTGTGTGCGTGCACGCGCGTGTGTGCGCATCTGAGGGAAGCTAGGAGGAGGGAAACGAGAAGACATACAACAGAGGGGTCCACCTGCTGTACTGGACATTGATGAAAATGAACTAAGCAACTCAAGTCAGCGATGGGAAGGAGGGAATGAGAGGGAAAGAGGGAACAGCTTCTCTAAACAAAAGAAAAGAAATCTACATATAACCCGATGTGGAAAAAATAGTTGTATTGTCAAAGCTCATAGAATTCACATACTTAATAGACCATGATAATGACAATTTGCCTTGTGAAGGTTAAAATGTGTTTGTGACTTTAAGTATCACTATCTCACAATACTGTGAAATTTATGTAATCACTTTATCTCAATTAAAAACGTATTTTAAAAATGTGGTGCCATGGGGCTGGGAATGTGGCTTAGTGGTAGAGTGCTTGCCTAGCATTCATGAAACGCCGTGTTTGATTCCTTAGTACCATATAAACAAAAAAATCTGGAAGTGGCATTGAGGCTCTAGTGGTAGAATGCTAGCCTTGAGCAAAGGAAGCTCAGGGACAGTGCCCAGGCTCTGAGTTAAAGCCCTAGGACTGGCAAAAAAAAAGTACCTATACACAGTGGAATTTTGCACAGTCATTTGGAAGAATATAATATTATGTCATTTGCAGGGAGATGAATGGACCTAAAACAACTTGTGAAATGAGGTAAGCCGAGCTCAGGACAATGGCACATATTCTCATGTGAAAGCTAGGTCTAAAATACAGAGACATAATAAATTATGCTCTTAGGAGAGGAACACAAAATCATAAAACTTATGTGCCGTTGATCATACAGAATAATATTTCTGGAAATGAAAACCAGGTTTTTTTCCGTAAAAAAAAAAAAGAAAAGAACATCCTAACCACAGAAATACAGCTTACTCAAATACGGCTTTACTCAAAAAGAATTTGGTTCTAGTCTTTTAACACCTACCTATCTTGGAACTTTGGGCAAATTGGGTCACTTATTTGGGCCTGGGTTTGTTTGTTTTGTTTTTTGTTTTTTCCTTAAGGGACAATCAGCCCTTAGCTGCTCATCTAATGTGATAACACAAGCAAGCCTTTTTTTACACATAGATTATGGTTTTATTTTGTTATACATTTTGCTATTCATTTTTTTACAACTTATTATGATTAAGTGATTACATAATTTCACAAATTTCACAGTATCGTGGGATAGTGATGCTTAGTTAAAGTCACAAACACATTGTAACTTTCATGGGACAAATTGTCTATCGTCTATAAAGTTTATGAGTTCTATGAGCTTTGACAATACAATTATTTCTTCCAAATAGAGTGATATGTACATTTCTTTCCTTTTGTTTAAGTTGTTCCCTCTTTCCCTCTCATTCCCTCCCTCCCATCGATGCCATTGAGTTGCTTAGCTCATTTTGATCTATGTCCAGTGCAGCTGGTAGGTCTCACTGTTGTATATTTTTCCCTGATTTGCCCTAGTTCTGTGTCCTCCTAGTTTCCCTCCGGTGTGCACATATATACCATATATGTGATCAGCAGCATGGGGTTATTTAGTAGTGATTCAGCCAGATTCACCTTATGTTTTGTATTTAACATCCACTTATCAGGGAGACCATGTGCCATTTGTCTCTTTGCTCTTGGCTTACCTCACTCAACATGATTTCTTCTAGTTCCATCTATTTCCCTGAAAATGCCATTATTTTGTCCTTTGTAATGGCTGCATAATATTCCATTGTGTATAGAACCACATTTTTTGGGTCCATTCATCTGTGGGGGTGCATCTGGATTGTTTCCATATGTTGGTTATTGTGAACAGTGCTGTAGTAAACACAGAGGTCTATGTGTCCTTGTATCCTGGTCATAGGGAAGGTCAATATTTAGCTTTCTGAGGATCCTCCAGACTGCTTTCCAAAGGGGCTGTATAAGTGTACATTCCCACCAGGAGTGTAATAGGGTTCTTCTTTCTCTGCATCCCCTCCAGCATTTGTCGCTGGCTGACTTTAGGATGTGGGCCATTCTGACTGGGGTAAGGTGGTATCTCAGGGTTGTCTTTATTTGCATTTCCTTTACAACCAGTGATGATGAACATTTCCTCATGTGTTTCTTTGCCATTTTTGCTTTTTTTTGGGGGGGTCCGGTCGTGGGCCCTGAACTCTGGACCTGGGCATTGTCCCTCAGCTCATCAGCTCAAGGCTAACGCCCTACCACTTGAGCCACAGCGCCACTTCCAGCTTTTTTCTTTTTTGCTTATGTGGTGCTGAGGAATCAAACCCAGGGCCTCAGGCATGCAAAGTAAGCGCTCTACCACTGAGCCACCTTCCCAGCCCCTTCTTTGCCATTTTTATCTCTTCTGAGAAGTCTCTCTTTATAGTCCCTTGTCCATTTAGTAATTGGTTTGTTAGGTTTGGGAGAGATTAGTTTCTTTAGTTCCCTGTATATACAGGATATTAACCCCTTGTCTGATATATTGCTGTCGAATATTTTTTTCCCAGTTAGTTGGTTGTCTTTCTAGACTTTAACAAGGTAGCTTTGTTAAATACTTTTGAGGTGAAGTTGAAGAAGCTAGAAATCTGAAATCAGGAAGAATCAAGAGTCTGGAAGGCAAAAAGAAATTTGAGAGAGAAAAATAAAACCAAGATAAGCAAGGAAAAGAGGAAGACCGCTGGTTCATCCAAGTGGATATAGGCTGGGAGAGCAATTGCCATCAGTTAGGAAATCGCTTCAGGAGGGGTCGCTGGACCTGTGGGTCTAGTTGCTGGTGGAGCTATTTGGTTACAGCTTGCTATTGGGCCCAGGTCTATTTGGATGTGACACACACTCCAGACTTTTACAATCCTAGCCTGTGTTAGTGTAGCATCTGAGACGACTGTGACGTTCCACAGCTGTCTGTTTACCAGCAATGGCAAGGCTAAAGAAAGTCCAGAAACTTGGTAGTTTGTGAGTTGTGGTTAGCGCTGAACCCCATGTCAGGTGGAAAAGTAGCCAACAGACAAGGCCACCCACGTCAGGATGCTGTTTCTGTCTGTGGGAAGAAAAACCTGAAAACCTGCCTGCCTTCCCAACCAATGTTTTCAGAATATGAAATTATTATATTCTCTCTCCTTTGGTCATGTGATTGCCACCGGTGAGGGCTAGAAGGCTGCTAACAAACTAGGTCCTTTAGAGAAATTCTGGCTGGATGGTTCTCGTGATTTTTTTTCTTGTCTAGTGCTTTTTTTTTTTTTTTTTAAATAAAAAGTGCCCTGCTCCAAAATGCAACCTATCATTTCCCCAGAGCTCTCAGGAAAAGACTAACTTGGTCTAAGATTCCTTGTTTCCTTGTCTCTGCCTTTTTTAGTATACTGTTTCATTCAAAATGCTTTCTTAATGACTTGGTATTCCCCATTAATGCATGGGTTATTGATGACTGATATGTTCATTATGGTCTAGATTAAACTCCCCCACACACCATGCCTCTTATACATACACTAAATGAAGACTCTGGAGCTATGTAATATCATTTGGATTTGGCCTTGAAGCATGTCAGACTGGGTATGTGCATATAGAGAACCTTTAGGAGAGCTGTCATATTTTGTGGATTGCTAAATTGATTATTCCCTAATAACCAACAAAGCTGGGTTTTGTTGCCTTTCTAATTTCTGTTAGTTTGTTTCTCTTTTTCCTTTGAATAATTCTAAGTATTTCCTTTTAATGTTATTTTAAGATTTTATTACCTCTCTTTTCTGTAGCCACAGAGATTACAATATCTATATTTAACAGTCAGCTTATACGCTTTACCACTTAAAATAAAGCATTTATGTAAATTCTTCACGCTCCCCAACTACTCTATCTGACTGGGGTGTGTGGGGGGAGGGAGGGCTTGAGGGCCTCCCACATTCACTTGGCTTTTTTGTTCACAATGAAAAGGAACTTCCATTTTGTCCCCACAGTGACTTTAAAAAATAAGAAAAAGGGAGGAGGGGGGTTGCCTATCCAGGTACCAGCATCTCAAACCTGTAACCATAGCTACTCAGGAGACTGCAGTTCAAAGCCCAGCCTAGGCAGAAAAGCCCAAGAGACTATATCTCCAAAACACCCAACAAGAGGCTAGGTGGAGGGATGTTCAGTGGTAGAGCGCAAGCTAAGTAAACAAGCTGATATGCAAGAGTGTGAAACCCTGAGTTCACATCCCCCTCCCCCAATATCTATATCTGTCTGTCTTGCTATTGCCATCTATAGATAGATAGCTATATAGCTGTAGATATGGATAAATACCTAAGTGTTTTATGTTTGTGTTTTAATTTTTAGTTTCAGGAATCATATTTTAAGAGAAGAAAACCAGCTTTTTATATTTGCTCAGCCAAAAAATGTGACTAATGCACCCAAATACCAATTTTGTTCTTCCTTCATCACCCAACCCCCAACCTCCCTTGCAGTACAGGAATTTGAATTCTAGACCTTTTGTTTGCAAAATGAGTGTTCAGCCTCCTGAACATTCCTTTAACCCCTTTAGTTTTGAGATAGGGTCTCACTTTCTGTCTGGACTGTAATCTAATTATTTTTGCTTCCATGAACCTTCAGTGACAGGCGCATACCACTGCATCCAGCTATTGGGCATCTAAGAAAGTATCTCTCAAATGTTTTTGCCCTAAACTGCTTGTCCCCTTCTCAGCCTTCCTATTCGCATGGATTTCAGGTGTGAGCCATCAGCACCCAGCTTGTATTTTGAGGTGAGGTGTTACCAAGTTTTATTTTTCCTAGGTTGTCCTTGAACATTAATCTTGCCATTTCTGCCTCCCATCATTACATGTGTTAATCCCCATGCCTGCCCTCTTCCTTTGTTTCTTAATGATCCCAGCTCCCCTTGGATACAATATTCCTTCAAAGTAAGCAATTCCATTATTTCAGAAATTTAGATTTTTACTGGTCTATATTTAGGCATTGAGCTTACTTACTGTTATTTCCTAAACTTTGTTATAGTTCTTTGTTAAATCATAAGCCTAGGTATTAAGGATTCCATTGTAGGTCTATAAAGTAAGATTTCATATGTAAATAAAGAGGCTTTTACTTATTCCTTTCCATTATCATTATCCTTTATTTTCCTCTTATTTACTTATTAGAATTCCCTTTTAATACCCTATTGAATAGAAGTGGTAAGGACAGATAGTCTGGCCTTAGGGTGGTTTTTCAGGAGAAAATATTTAGTCTTTCACTAGTATGTATGAATTTAGCTATAGGGTTTTATGGTTGTTTTATAGAGTTCCTTTGTTAGATTAAGATATTTTTCATTCTCAGTTACACTCGACTTTTAAAGTCTTGAGTGAGATTTAAACTTAGTCAAATGTTATTTCTAGTCCTTTTGAATGATATTGTTACTTTTGCTGCTGATCACATATATGGTATATATGTGCACACCGGAGGGAAACCAGGAGGAGGACACAGAACTAGAGGGAATCAGGGAAAAACATACAAGAGCAGGACCCATCAGCTGCATTGGACATTGATCAAAATGAACTAAGCAACTCAATGGCAGTGATGGAAGGGAGGGAATGAGTGGGAAAGAGGGAACAGCTGATGCTATGCAAAACAAAAGAAATGTACATATCACCCAATGTGGAAGAAATAATTGTATTGCAAAGCCCATAGAACTCACAAATGTTATAGGCCATGATAGACAATTTACCCCATGAAAGTTAGAATGTGTTTGTGACTTTAACTAAGCATCACTATACCACAATACTGTAAAAATTGGGAAATTATGTAATCACCTAATCACAATAAAGAATTTGAAAGATGATATTGTTACTTTAATGTATGGACTACATTGAATTAATTTCAGTTATGAAACAGGTCCACCTTTCTGGAATAAACCCTTACTTGGCTATAATATATATGCCCACACTTATATATTTTTGGAGTATATTTATAAACATTTCTTAAGAATTTGTTTTTGTTTTTGTTTTCCTGGTCATGGGGCTTGAACTCCGGGTCTGAACACTGTCCCTGAGTTCTTCAGCTCAAGGGTAGCACTCTACCATTTGAGCCACAACACCACTTCCGGTTTTCTGGTGGTTAATTGGAGATAGAGTCTCACTGACTTTCCTGCCCAGCTGGCTTTGAACCCTGATCCTCAGATCTCAGCCTCCTGAGTAGCTGGAATTACAGGCGTGAGCCACCAGCGTCTGCCAAGGATTTCTTTTTTATGAAGGAAATGACTTTGTAGTTTTCTTAGTGAAATTTCTTTGTGAGGGTGACAAATTTCACTGTGGCTTCACTAAAGTGAATTTTTTATAATAATTGTTACAGAATCCATCTTATTTAAAGCACAGATGTTGCATTACCAATTTTTTAAAGTTTGTTTATTAAGTAGTTGTTTAATGAAGTTACAATTATAAAAGTCAGGTTATGAATACAATGCATCTTGGTCAATGTTACCCCTTCCTTTGTTCTTTCCCATCTTTCTCCGTCCCATCCTTACCCTCAAGTTTACACAGTTCAATTTTTACATGATTCATATTGACTACAATGACTGTATTTGCTCACCTTCCCATTCATGTGCCTAAAAAGCATATTTTTGCTTTCTGCTATTCATTTTGATAGACAATTCATTAGTTGTTCAGAGTAGTTACATTGGGTTTCTCCCTAAGTGTGGCATCCTTTAGTTGTCTCTGAGCTTGGCTTACTTCACTTAGTGTAATTTTTTTCGTAAGTCCATCCTTTTCCCTGCAAATGACATTGTTTCTGATGCATGAGTCGAATTCCATTGTGCAAATGTAGCATTTTCTGCATGCACTCTATTATCTATTATCCACTCTATTGTAGAATGTCTGCGCTGGTCCCTTAACTTGGCTACAGCGAGTAGTGTAGCAGTGGACATGGATGTACAAGTGTCTACACTGTATTATAACTTGTAATATTCTGGATAGATGCCTCAAAGCGGTATGGCTAGATCATAGAGGAGGTTCTTTAGGTTTTTTGAAGTATCTTCAAACTGCTGTACTAGTTTACCTTCCCACCCACCTTGCCAACACCAGCATGTTATTGCTCTTTTCTACTTGCTGGCTAATTTTTACTAGGTTATTTTGGCAGTGAGTGGTTTTTTGAGTTACTTGTATAGTCTGGGTATTATTAAGTCCTTGTCAGATGCATACTTGGTAAAGGTCTAATCTAAATCTGTAGGCTGTATTTTTAGTTTAGAAATTGTGTTTGATGTGCAGAAACTTTTGAGTTTGATGCAATCCCATTGTCAGGATTCTGCTCACTGAGCCACTGGAATGAGGATCCAGTGATTCTTTCACATACAGATGTACAATTTTTGCAACATCATTACCCTAACCAGTAACATATATTTGGGGTTCCTTTGTCAAATACCAGATGGCTCTATGTATCTGAGTTTATTTTGGGGCTCTCCAGTCTATCCTATTAGTCTTCCCCCCCCCAGTCATGGGCCTGAATTCTGGCCCTGTCCCTCAGCTCTTCAGCTCAAGGTTAGTGCCCTACCACTTGAGCCACAACACCACTTCAGGCCTTTTCTGCTTATGTGGTGCTGAGGAATTGAACCCAGGGCCTCATGCATGTATGGCAAGCACTCTACCACTGAGCCACCTTCCCAGCCCCTATCCTATTAGTCTTTGGACCTATTTTCATTCTTGTGCCACTGTTTTTGTTATTAAACTTGTGGAGTAAACTTTGAGATCAGGAAAGCTCAGATTTGCTTGGATTTTAAGAGTCATTTGTAGATCCATTTGAATTTTTTTATTTCTTTTTTCTATGTTTGTGAAGAGTGACATTGCATTGATTTGTATATGGCTTTTGACAATATGATCATCTTCACATTATTAATCCTGTCATTCTAGGAACATGTGAAATCTTTTCCACATCCTGCTATCTTCTTCAGTTTCATTCTTCATTGAATGGTGTTAATACTTTCAACCACATCAATGTCCTTTGCAAAAATTATACCTATTACCAATTACTGCAAAATTACTGTTACTACCTAGTTAAACACCATATGTTCGACCTAGAGCTTGTTAGGGGAACAAGAAAGTCTTGATAAATTTTAATTTGCTGAAATATACATTCTCTGACCACAGCGAATTGAGGTTTACAACAGAAATCAGTATAATAAAGTCATCTAGGAAAGTCAGCAAGCATTTGGAAGTTGAATAACAATCCTAAATAATCCATGCATTATGGGGAATACCAACAGTAATTAAGGAAGCATTTTGAATGAAACAGTATACTGGAAAAGTGTAAATTATAATTTAAACTGTGTGTTGGGGGTAAGAGTTAAATACCACTAAACAAAGGCCCTTCCTTAGGAAGCTAAAGAAAAGCACACTGGAAGTAGAAATAGCAATCAGTGATATACAAGTCAGATCCACAGGAAAAGCACTAGTTTGTTTAATAAAGAAAATGATACTGTGATGTGTTACAATAGTAAGGGAATAAAGTAAATGCTGTCAGCATTATATGCAGAAGCTGTCTAATCCTGAATTAGCTTTTTAAAAGTGCCTTCAAATGACCTATTTGTATTTGGCTTTCAAGAATCAGTAACATTTTCTCAATGAATATTTTAAGCAAGAGAAATAGTAAGAAAAAAACATGTTTGTAGGAAATGCAAATTACACCAGAAACAATGGCTTATTTTCTGGAAAGCAACAAATGCTAGAAAATAGAGGAGCCCAGGAACCTTATTCACTGCAAAATGGGAATGTAAATTAGTTGTGCCACTAGAAGTGAAGATTGGGTATCTCTCAACAAAGTAAAACTTAAAGTACCTATTATACCTACTGCTTAGGCACATAGTTGAGGAAATGTAAATAAAAATGTATCACAACTGTGCTTATAGCAGCAACATTTATAATAAAATGAACCTGAGTGTTCAAACTGATGATTACATAAAGAAAAAGATGCATAATCACAATGGAATATTATTAGCCAGTAGACAGGAAAATACATGGAACTGGAAAAGGCAAACAATGTGAGTTTTCAGTCATATATGAAATCCAGACATAAAAGATATGTTATGTCAATGTGGAATGATTGGGGGAAGAAATGAAACCAGTGGTAAAACCAGGGAAAGGAAGGTGACTGGTGCATGAAAATAGCAGTGAGTACATATTTCATTACTTCACAATGGGCAAATTTTGGGTTGATCAAGCCTCCAGCTTTATCAGTTAAACCAGAACTATACTTCTGAAATGAGATTCATGAACTTTCCTACTGAGGTGCCTTAGAACACCATACTTAGGTAACTAGTATTACAGGTGTTACACTCCAGCATCAGGTTATACATGAAGATGCTATGGAATTTTCAGCACTACTACCGTCTTCCAAGTCCATGTTTTGTTCTTTACGGCCCATTGTGAGTGTGTGTATAGAGGCCTGACTTCACTCAAAGCTTTTTCACTCAAGGCTAGTGCTGTAGCATGTACCACAGCTCCAATTCTGAGCTTTTGGTGATTAATGGTGATGAGTCTCTTGTGCGTTTCTACTCAGGATGTATTCAACCAGTGATCTTCTGATGTCAGCCTCCTGTGTACCTAAGATTTCAGGTATGATCAACCAGCTCTAGGTTCTTTGGTATTTTTATGCCATCGAGTTCTAGATATGGTTCAAAAGATATTGCATGAAGTTTAATTTGTCTTAGGAATTGCAGTTGTGAGCTTTTATTTTGAATTGTTTTGTATATGCTATAAATTTGTTTGCATGCAGGTTCCCCAATATTTACTGGAATATCCTTTCTAGATTGTGTATTAACGTCAACCTTTCAAGGATTAATTGAAAGTATGCACTTGTTTCTGGGTTCCCTATTGTATCCCATTATTCTCCATAGCTGCTTTTATCACAGTTCTGTACTATTTCTAGCTGTATAGAATACAGATAAAATACAATTTGCAATCAGGTTTTTCGGTTTTTGGTTGGTTTTTTTTTTCTTTAATTGTCAGTTGTGGGGGCTTGAACTCTGGGCCTGGGCGCTGTCCCTCAGCTCTTCAACTCAAGGCTCGGACTCTACCAGTTGAGCCACAGCACCACTTCCTGCTTTTTTTTCCTTGTTTATGTGGTATTCGCAGATTGAACCCAGAGCTTCTCATATATATATCTCCAAATGGGATTTTTTAATATATTAATGTACATAGATATGTACATTATATGTATACTGAAATCAGACGGCAAAACATACCCACTGGAAGCTGTTGAATAAGAGGGGCTTCCAGAACCATAATCTGACTTAAGTATTGTGCATGCATGTGTAAAACATGATAAAACTGAAAGACGCATTAGAATACCCCAAAAGACTAACAGTGCCCTGGTGCTGGTGGCTCATGACTATAAGCTAGCTACTCAGGAAGCTAAAATCTGAGGATCCCCGTTTGAAGCCAGTCTAAGCAGAAAAATTTGTGAGATTCATCTCCAGTTAATTATCAAAAGAAGCTAAAAGTGGCACTGTGGCTTAATTGGTAGAGCAATAACCTTGATTTAAAAAGCCCAGGAACAACTCCCAAACACTGAACTCAAGCTCCAGGACCAGTTTACCAAAAAAAAAAAAAAAAAGACAGGAATTCTTAACAGTTCCTATCCAGGGTGGGTTTTTAGTAAGATACAGTAGGTATCGTCAAATAAAATTGGAACAATGATACTTGCTGAGATTTGTTTGTAGACAAGGAAAGGGGAATGTGAATTCTTGTAGATATGTGGGATCTCTAAAGGCAGCTGGGCCAGAAATTTGCATGAGTCTGTCTCTTACAGGGGAAAATCTGGGGTTCAGGTATGGCTCCTCTGGTAGAGCAACAGTCTTGACAAGGCAAGCCCTGAGTTCAAGCCTTGATAGGGGCAGCTTGTGCGCACATTCCGTGCACAAATGCATGCATGCATGCATGCTTACACACACACACACACACACACACACACACACACACAGATGGTTATACAAGTCAGGTCACTCAGAGAAATCAGAAAGAGACACCTTGCCACATCACCTGTGGCAATCTTTTATTTTATTTTATTTTATTGTAGTGGTCCTGGATCTGGAACTCTAGGCCTGCATGTTGTCTGCTGCCACTCTCTCACTTGAGCCACACAATTCCAATTTCGGCTTTTTTTCTGGTTGAGGAAGAGAGGAAACTTGGGGACTTTCCTGTTTTGGCTGGCTTTGAACCCTGCTCCTCAGAGCTCAGCCTCTTGAGTAGCTAGGAACGCAGGTGTGAACTACTGGCAACTGGCAGTAGAATCAATCCTGTACTTCTTACCTTGACATTTAAAAGTAAAGTTTATGTTAATCTGCCTTGAGATTTCTTTTGTAGGTTCCATTTGAAGTTTTGCCAATCCTGATACTAAATTCTTTGTGTAGTTGTCTTCAAGGAGTATGTTAAAATGAAACAACCTGATGGGACTCTCCATGAGGCTTGTTTTGGAAACAAACTACTTTGGAGGGGGGAAAAGATAAATTTCCTTAGGTGTGTAGTAAAGTTGTCCCAAATAAAGCAGCAAAGCTTGTGTATGGAAACATAGGACCCAAGTTATATTTCATATAGTTTCACCAAGAATCTGTAGTTTTGTTAGCCTGTAAGTTTTGCTAGTCTCATGAGAAATGTAAAGGACTGGATTTATTTTTTCCTATCTGAAGACAATTTTATTTTTCAGCTAGGTTACATTTTTTGTTTTGTTTTTTGTCAGTCCTGGGACTTCAACTTGGGCACCTGAGCGCTGTCTCAGAGCTTTTTTACTCAACTCTAGCACTTTATAGCTTTGAGACACAGCACCACTTCTGGTTCTCTGGTGGTTAATTAGACATATGAGTCTCATGGATGTTCATGCCTAGGATGGCTTTAAACCATGATCCTCAGATCTCAGCCTCCTGAATAGCTAGGCGTGAGCAACCCATACCCTGCAGCTCAGTTACTTTTATTGAGATTTTGATGTTTTTGCTAGCCCTGGGGCTTGAACTCAGGGCCTGGGCACTGCCCTGAGCCTGTCTGTGCTCAAAGCTTATTCTCTACCACTTGAGCCACAATGCACTTCTGGTTTTTTCTGTTTAAGTGGTACTGAGGAATCGAACCCAGGGCTTCATGCATGCATGCTAGGCATGCACTCTACCACTCAGCCCTGATGATGTTATTTTCAATGCTACCAACTTAACTTTTATTTTCTTTTTGTGGTATTACTGAGGCTTCAACTGACATTTCTAAACACTCAGGGCTCCACCACTTGAGCCATACTTCTACTTCCCACTCCTGACTGGTTAATTGGAGATAAGAATTCTTCAGCGGGGCACCGGATTCACGCCTGTAATCCTAGCTACTCAGGAGGCTGAGATCCGAGGATCGCGGTTTAAAGCCAGCCCGGGCAGGAAACTCCGTGAGAATCTTATCTCCAATAAACCACTACAAAACCGGAAGTGGCACTGTGGCTCAAGTGGTAAAGCGCTAGCCGTGAGCTGAAGAGCTGAGGGACAGCGCCTAGGCCCAGAGTTCAAGCCCCACAACCGACAAAAAAAAAAAAAAAAGAATTCTGAGTTCAGCCAGGCACTGTAATCCTAGCTATTTAGGAGACTGAAATCTGAGGATCACGGTTCAAAGCCAGTCTGGTCAGGAAAGTCCTTGAGACTCTTATCTTCAATAAACCACTAGAAAACCGTAGAAAACCGGTGGCTCAAGTGGTAGATAGCTCGCTGTGAGCTGAAGAGCTGAGGGATAGCGCCCAAGCCCAGAGTTCAAGCCCAACTGACCAAAAAAAAAAAAAAAATCTGAGTTCAAGCCCCAGAACTGGCACCAAAATAAAATAAAATAAGAATTTAGACCATGTACTTTTTGTTTCCATGCCTTCTTTGGATTACTTAAGTGACTCCGGTTCCTACCCACCATTTCTATTTATTTTATTTTATTTTTTGGGCCCGGTCGTGGGGCCTGAACTCTGGGCCTGGGCGCTGTCCCTCAGCTCTTCAGCTCAAGGCTAGCGCTCTACCACTTGAGCCACAGCTCCACTTC
>NW_012267332.1:4004649-4037118 GCF_000151885.1 Dipodomys ordii | reverse complement strand
GGGCCTGAACTCTGGGTCTGGGCGCTGTCCCTCAGCTCTTCAGCTCAAGGCTAGCGCTCTACCACTTGAGCCACAGCACCACTTCCGGCTTTTTTCTTTTCTCTTATGTGGTGCTGAGGAATCTAACCCAGGGCCTCGAGCATGCAAGGCAAGTGCTCTACCACTGAGCCACCTTCCCAGCCCTGTTGAACATTTTTTATTGTGCTCCTTGGCCATTTGTGTAACTCATTCTGAGAACATCTATTTATGTCTCTGTTGTCTTTCCTTTTTTGTTGCTTCCTTTTTCTTTCTTTTTTTCCTTTTTTTGATTTTTGCTGGAGGTCCTGGAGCTTGACTCGGGGGACTAACCTCTTTTGCTCAAGGCTAGCATTCTACCACTTTGATCCACAGCTCCATCCTGACACTTAATTGGAGATAAGAGGCTCATGGGTTTTCCTGCCTTGGCTGGCTTTGAACCACAGTCTTCAGATTGCTGCCTCCTGAGTAGCTAGAATTACAGGAATGAACCACCACTGCCCAGTTTTCCTCTTTCCCTATCTTTTTTTGATGCTGGTCCTGGGGCTTGAACTCAAAGCCTGGGCACTGCTCCTTAGTTCTTTTTGCTCAAGGCTACTACTCATCCACTTGAGTCACAGCTCCACTTCCAGCTTTTTGTTTGTTAATTGAAGATGAGAGTCTTATGGACTTTATTGGCCATATAGCCCAGGGTACTTTCAAACGGTGATCCTCAGATCTTAACCTTCTGAGTTATGTAGGCATGAGCCAACGTTGCCTGGCTCATGCCATTCTTCTTGGTGGGGATATTGTCTTTCCAATATGCAATTACAGGCATGAGCCATTATATATACTGTACATTTCAGTGAATTATTTGTTTTGTCTGTACCTTACTTGTCATCCTGACTTTTTACGGTAGTGTGTTTACTAGATATCATAAATGTACGTTGTACATGCATGAAGTTATATTTTTTATTTATTTTTATTTTTTGTCAGTTGTAGGTCTTGAACTCTGGGCCTGGGTGCTGTCCCTGAGCTCTTTAGCTCAAGGCAAGCACACTACCACTGGAGCCACAGAGCCACTTCCAGTTTTCTGGTGGTTAATGGAGATAAGAATCTCACAAACGTTCTGCCTGAGTGAGATCCTCAGATCTCAGCCTCCTGAGTAGCTAGGATTACAGGTGTCAGCCACCGGTGCCTGGCTAATTTTATTCTTCTTCATGTAGCTGTCCAAGTTCCCTATGATCAATAAAGTTGTGGTCTGTTTAGAAATGGTTCCTTTTTTTAATTCATATTTTTTTGTGCTGGTTCTGGGGCTTGAACTCAGGGCCTGGGTGCTAGCCTTAGCGTTTTCACTCAAGGTGAACAAATGCTCTGCTGCTTAAGCCACAGATCAGCTTCTGGCAATATCTACCTCTCTTATTTATCCATCTATCTATCTACTTATTTTTGGGTGAGCCCTGGGAGTTGAACTCAGGGCCTGGGTACTATCCCTGAGATTTTATTCTCAAGGTTACGCTCTACCACTTAGGCCACATTCCATTTCTGGCTTTTTAGTGCTTAACTGGAGATGAGTCTCATGGACTTTCCTACCCTGATTGTCTTTGAACCATGATCCTCAGATCTCAACCTCCTGAGTAGCTGGGATTACAGGCGTGAGCCCCAGCACCTGGTATAATTAGTTTTTATTGTTGTTAGTACAGTACAGTCTGAATTCAGGGTCCTCACTTTGCTAGGCTTGCTTGTTACACTGGTGTTCTAATATTTGAGCCATACCTTCAGCCTGGCTTTTTGCTGATTATTTTGGAGACTTGTGCTGAGCTGGCTTTGAATCTCAATCCATGGAAACTCAGCCTCCCGAGTAGGCAAGATTATAAGCTTGAGCCACCGGTTGTTCTTAGTGCATTTGTACCATAATACAGTTTTGTAGTAGAATCTGAGGTCAAGTGTGTAATGCCTATCTCATTGTTCTTTTTTTTCTTTTTTGGTCGGTCGTGGGGCTTGTACTCTGGGCCTGGGCACTGTCCCTCAGCTCTTCAGCTCAAGGCGAGTGCTTTACCTCTTGAGCCACAGCGCCACTTCCGGTTTTCTAGTGGTTTATTGGAGATAAGAGTCTCATGGACTTTCCTGCCCAGGCTGGCTTTGAACCTCGATCCTCAGATCTCAGCCTCCTGAGTAGCTAGGATTACAGGCATGAGCCACCGGCGCCCAGCTTCATTGTTCTTTTTGATCAACATTTCTTTGTTTTGGGGAGAAAGGGTGTTGTTCTTTATTCTTCCTATTTTGAAATTGCTCCATATCCCTGATTTATGTTCAAACACATGATCAACCTAGGCAGTATTTCAGAATTAGTTATTCCTATTCCTGAAAAATGTTTAGAACAAAACAGTAGGGGGCTGGGAAGGTGGCTCAGTGGTAGAGTGCTTGCCTTGCATGCATGAGGCCCTGGGTTCGATTCCTTAGCACCACATAAGCAAAAAGAAAAAAGCCGGAAGTGGTGCTGTGGCTCAAGTGGTAGAGCGCTAGCCTTGAGTTGAAGAGCTGAGGGACAGTGCCCAGGCCCAGAGTTCAGACCCCATGACCGGACCCCCCCGCCTCCACACACAAAAAAGAACAAAACAGTAAATAAGCCAGGGGCTGGTGGCTCACGTCTGTAATCCTAGCTACTCAGGAGGCTGAGATCTGAGGATTGCTGTTCAAAGCCAGCTCGGGCTAACAAGTCAGTGAGATTCTAATTAACCACCAGAAAACTGGAAGTGGCACTGTGGCTCAAAGTGGTAGAGCACTAGACTTGAGCAAAAAGGCTCAGGGACAATGCTCAGGCCAAGTTCAAGCAACTGACAAAAACAAAAAATAAACGGTCTGGGAATGTGGCTTAGTGGTAGAGTGCTTGCCTAGCATGCCTGAAGCCCTAGGTTCAATTCCTCACTACCACGTATACAGAAAAAGCCAGAAGGGGCGCTGTGGCTCAAGTGATAAAGTGCTAGCCTTGAACAAAAAAAGCTCAGGGACAGTGCCCAAGCACTGAGTTCAAGCCCCAGGACTGGCAAAAAAAATAAACAAATAAATGTATACATAAGTAAATAAATACATAAAGTGAATGAAAGTGATTACAATGGAAACGGGTTTTTCTCTTCGTCTGAGAATTTAAAAGGAAATATCTAAAGGATATCTACCATTTGCTTTCGTAGTTTAGAAGGGTTCAAATTTCTTAGAAATAAGAAGTCAAGCCGGGTGCCAGTGGCTCACACCTATAATCCTAGCTATTAAGGAGGCTGAGATCTGAGGATCACTGTTCAAAGGAAAGTCCCTGAGACTATTATCTCCAATTAACCACCAGAAAACCAGAAGTGGAAGTGTGGCTCAAGTGCTAGAGCGCTAACCTTGAGCTGAAAAGCGGAGAAACAGTGTCCAGGCCCAGAGTTCAAGCCCCACAACTGACAAAAATAAATAAACAAACAAATAAAATAAAACTAATGGTGGCTAGGAATGTGGCTTAGTCGAAGAGTGCTTGCCTAGCATGCATGATGCTTCGGTTTCAATTCCTCAGCACCACATAAACAGAAAAAGCCAGAAATTGTGCTGTGGCTCAAATGGTAGAGTGCTAGCCTTGAACAAAAGAAGCTCAAGGACAGTGCCCTGAGTTCAAGCCTCAGGATTGGCCAAAAATAAATAAATAAAACTAAGATTAATAAATCATTTATCATCTTTATCATCAAGAATCAGTCATAAAGTGGCTCAGTGGGGAAGGTGGCTCAGTGGTAGAGCGCTTGCCTTGCATGCATGAGGCCCTGGGTTCGATTCCTCAGCACCTCATAAGCAGAAAAAGCTGGAAGTGGTGCTGTGGCTGAGGGACAGTGCCCAGGCCCAGACTTTAGGCTCCATGACCACCAACAAAAAAAGAATCACAGCCACACATCAGTGTCTCAGGCCTATAACCCTAGCTACTTAGGAAGAAGCTGAGATCTGAGGATAACTGTCTGAAGCCAGTCATGGAAGAAAATCCTGGGAGAATCTTTCTGCAATTAACTTCCAAAAAAGCCAGAAGTGGAGTTATGCTTCAAGTGTTAGAATGCTAGCCATGGGCAAAGAAGCTCAGGGTTAACACCTAGGCTTTGAGTTCAGCCCCAGGACTAGTCCCCTCCCCCAAAGGACAACCTGTGTGGTCATTGATATTACTTTTACTATGTGGACAATGGAATTCTTTTTTTCTTTTTTTTTTTGAGCTGGTTGTGGGGCTTGAACTCTGGGCCTGGGCACTATCCCTCCACTCTTCAGCTCAAGACTAGTGCTCTACCACTTTAGCCACAGCGCCACTTCCAGTTTTCTGGTGGTTTATTGGAGATGAGTCTCATGGACTTTCCTGTCAGAGCTGGTGTTAAATCATGATCCTCAGATCTCAGCCTCCTTAAGTAACTAGGATTATATGTGAGCCACCAGCGCCCAGCTATTCCTTCCTTTTTTTGGGGGGGGGTCCGGTTGTAGGGCCTGAACTCTGGGCCTGGGCGCTGTCCCTCAGCTCTTCAGCTCAAGGCTAGCGCTCTACCACTTGAGCTACAGCGCCACTTCTGGCTTTTTTTCTTTTTGCTTATGTGGTGCTAGGGAATCGAACCCAGGGCCTCATGCATGCAAGGCAAGTGCTCTACCACTGAGCCACCTTCCCAGCCCCTTCTTTCTTTTTATTTTTAAAAAAAAAGCCAGGTGCTGTGGCTCACATTTGTAATCTTAGCTATTCAGGTGGCTGAGATCTGAGGATCATGGTTCAAAGCCAGCCAGGGCAGGAAGGTCCATGAGATTCTTATCTCTAATTAGCCACTCAGAAACCAGAAATGGAGCTATGACTCAAAGGGGTAGAGTGCTAGCCTTGAGTTCAAGCCCCATGACTGACCACACACACACACACACACACACACACACACACACACACACGAAAGTGTTTATGCCTCATACTTCTAATCTTAGCTAGTGAGGAGGATGGCAGTTCTAAACTAGCATGGACAGGAAAGGCAGTAAGATTCTTACCTCCAGTTAACCTCTAAAAAAGACAGAAATAGGCTGGGTATGTGACTTAGTGGTAGAGTGTTTACTTAGCATGCATGAAGCCCTGAGTTCGATTCCTCATCATCACATAAACAGAAAAAGACACAAGTGGCACTGTGGCTCTAGTAGTAGATTGCTTGAGCAAAAGAAGCTCAGAGACATGGTTGGGAATGTGGTTTAGTGGTGGAGTGCTTGACTAACATGCATGAAGCCTCGGGTTCGATTCCTTAGTACCACATAAACAGAAAAAGCTGGAAGTGGCACTGTAGCTCAAGTGGTAGAGTGCTGGTCTTGAGCTGAAGGGACAGTGCCCAGGCTCAGAGTTCAAGCCCCAGAACTGGAAAATTAAAAAAAAAATTAATAAGGGCACTAGCCTTGAGAGAAAAAGCTCAGGCACAGACTGAGTTCAAGCCACAGAACTAGCTCAGAAAAAAACTTCATCTGTGTGGTCAGTTGATACTACTTTTACTGTAAGTCCAATCACCATCTTTTTTTTTTTTTTGGTCAGTCATGAGGCCTGAACTCTGGGCCTGGGTGCTGTCCCTCAGCTCTTCAGCTCAAGGCTAACACTCTACCACTTGAGCCACAGCGCCACTTCCAGTTTTTTCAGCTTATGTGGTGCTGAGAATCGAACCCAGGGCATCATGCATGCAAGGCAAGCACTCTACCACTGAGCCACCTTCCCAGCCCTTGTTTTGTTTTTTAAGCCAGGGCCAGTGGCTCACTCTCCTAGCTTACTCAGGAGGCTGAGATCTGAGGATAGTAGTTCGAAGCCAGCTTGGGCAGGTATTTAACTCCATGAGACTCTTATCTCCAATAAACTCCAAAAACCTGTAAGTGGATCTGTGGCTCAAATGGTAGAGTGCTATGTTTTGTTTTGTTTTGGGTCTGGTCGTGGGGCTTGAACTCGGCCTGGGCACTGTCCCTCAGCTCTTCAGCTCAAGGCTAGCGCTCTACCACTTGAGCCACAGCACCACTTCCGGCTTTTTTTTTCTTATGTGGTGCTGAGGAATAGAACCCAGGGCCTCATGCATGCAAGGCAAGCGCTCTACCACTGAGCCACCTTCCCAGCCCCGTAGAGTGCTATGTTTGAGCAAAAAGAAGCTTGTAGATAGCACCAAGGCCAGCACAAAAATAAAAAGGCATACAGCTCTCCTAGTCACCACTGCACACTTGTGATGAAATCATTGTTTAGGATGGTGGACTGGGGTATGAACTCAGGGCCATTACCACTACTAAGCCAAATTTTATTATGTCACACCCTCTCTTGTGACAATAGAATTGTAAAAGGCCTAACATACAAATGTAAAGTTGAAATTGTAGTTCTGTATATCCTCAAATAACACTACTGTTAACAACACGTAATTTAATCACCAAGAATTATAGCCTAGTCCAGCACCAGTTCAAGCTTGTTAGACTAGCTACTCATGAGGCTGATATCTGAGAATCGCAGTTTCAAGCCAACAGGCAGAAAGTCCCTAAGGCTGAGAAGTACAGGTTGGAAACATGGCTCAGGTGGTAGAGCATCAGCCAATGAGTGAAAACAAGCTATGGGTATCGAGTTTTGAGTCCCCCTGTCAGCCCAAGACAAAAGACTGAGTCCTGATGGCTAAAGCTTGTAATCCTAATTGCTCAGGAGGCTGAGATCGGAGGACTGAAGTTTGAAATCAGCATGGGCAAGAAAGTCTCTGGGACTCTAAGCTGGAAACGAAGCTATGGCTCAAGTGGTAGTATGCTAACCTTGAACAAAAAAGCTCAGGGACAGCACCTAGACTCTCAGTTCAAGCCCCAGGACAGGCACACAAACAAAAGCCAGGTGTTTCTGGTTTGTGCCTATAATTCTAGCTACTCAGAAGGCTGAGATCTGAGGCCCATAGTTTTAAGTCAGCCTGGGCAGAATAGCCAATAAAACTTTTTTTTGGGGGGGAGGGGGTGTTGTGAGGTTTGAACTCAGGTTCTGGGTGCTGTCTCTGAGATTTTTTGCTCAAGGCTAGTACTTTACCACATTGAGCCACAGCACCACTGCTGGTTTTCTGGTAGTTAATTGGAGATAAGAGTCTCAGACTTTATTACCCAGGTTGGCTTGAACTGTGATCCTCAGATCTCAAACTCCTGAGTAGCTAGGATTACAGGCGTGAGCCACCAGCAAAATTACTTTTACATGTTTTTTGTTTTCATGTTACCAAAGAATCAAACCTAGCACCTTGTGCATTCTAAGCACACACTCTACCACTAAGCTACATTTCCAGCCCAATGAGACTCTTTAATATCTCCAATTAACAACAACATTAACAGCCAGTAATAGAACTGTGGCTCAAGTGGTAGCTTTGAGCAAAAAAGCTCAGGCACAGCTACCTAGGCGCTCAGTTCAGCAATTATGGTATGCATTAATCAGTAAGTCCAGTAATACCAATGCTGAGAAAGTAGGACCTTGCTAGGCAGGTGCTCTACTGTTTTACCACTACTCTAGCCCTTTGTGTGCTAGTTAATTTTAAGATTAGGCTTTGCTCCCTTTGTCCAGAGCCAAAACCTTAGCTTTCAGCCTCAGCTGGGATGACTGTTGTGCTTTACCACACTCAGCTTCGCTCCCTGGTAAGAGGTCTCTCTGACTTCACTGGTTGGTTCTATGAGCCATCTTGCCAATCTAAGCTTCCCAAGTAGCTAGGATGATAGGTGTAAGCCAGCAGTGCTCGAAACAATGGTTTTAATTAAACCCTTCATTACTTCACATGTGAAAAATGTCAAGATGGCCAGGTACCAGGGCTGAGGATAGCCATTGAAAGCCAGTCCCAGCAGGAAAGTCTGTGAGACTTATCTCCAATTAACTATCAAAAAAAGCTGCAATTGACTATCAAAAAAAGCATAAGTGGTAGAGTGCTAGTCTTGAACAAAAAAAACTCAGGGACAACACTCTGGTCCTCAGTACAAGCCCCAGGACCTGCATCAAAAAAATAAGTAAAAAGCCAGGGGCTGGTGGCTCATGCTTGTAATCCTAGCTACTCGGGAGACAGCTGAAGATCATGGTTCAAAGCCAGCCCGTGCAGGAAAGCCTATGAGATTCTTTTTTTTTTTTTTTGCCTATGAGATTCTTATATCTTCAATTAACCAAGAAAAGCCAGTAATAGATCTGTGGCTCAAGTGGTAGAGCCCTAGCCTTGAGCCCCAAAATTCAGGAACAGCACTCAGGTCCTGAGTCCTCCTTCCTGCAAAACACAAACACAAAAGCGTGAAGTGCAGCTGTGGCTTGAGCACACAGAAGTCACCATTTATGTCTTTTTGAAAGGGAAAGAGGTTAGAAGTTTGGCAGGCAGTTTGCAAAGTACAAGAAAACATGAATGGAACTGGGTGCCGGTGACTCATGAGGCTGAAATCTGAGGATTGCAGTTCTGAGCCAGCCTGAGCAGGAAAGTCTGTGAGATTCATCTCTAATTGACCACCATAAAGCCAGAAGTGTAACTGAGGGTCAAAGGTTAGAGCAATAGCCTTTAACAAAAATGCTCAGTCAGGTGCTGGTAGCTCTTAGTTACTCAGATCTCAGTTTGAAATTAGCCCAGGCAGGAAATCCATGAGATTCTTACCTCCACTTAACAAGCAGAAAACCAGAAATGGTACTGTGGCTCAAAGTGGAGGGTGCTAGCCTTGAGCAAAAGAGCTCAAGGACAGACCCAGGCCCTGAGTTCAAGCCCCACAACCAAAACAGCTCCCTCCCGCCCTCCCCTCCCCCACAATCCCAGGGAGGATATCACCTTGGCCCCTGAGTTCAGGCCCGGGACCAGCATACACACACACACACAAAATCACAGCCTAGCAATTGTGTATACCCGTATGTCCAGTAATACCAGGACACCTTAGGGAAGTAAAGGAAGGCTGATCAACCACACGGGATACTCACCTTTCATGCTGCTGAGGACAGGCCTTGTAGCCAGAGCATAGGCCAGACGAATGTGATCCTTGGGCAGGAGGAGAGGCAGAAGGGCAAAGAACAGAAATGTGAAGAGCAAAGACAGACAAGTCTTTGCAAGTCCTGGCCGGGACTGACACAAGACTGCTTTTCTGTCCGGTTGTGTTTTTCACTCCCTTGGCCTGTCTAAAACTGCTAGAGGAGAGGTCTAGTAGCAGGAAGGGAACCTAGCTGCAGTCTTCTGGTGCTTAAAATTACCTTAGTCAATTGTGTGTGTGTGGGGGTGTGCGTGTGTGTGCGTGTGTGTGTGTGTGTGTGTGTGTGTGTGTGTGTGTGTTGCTGCTCTTCCTACCCCTAACAGAAAGCATGGGGGTGGAAAAAGCATGGAGTGCAGAAGGAACCCCTGCACTTCTTTCCCTCATTCTCCATCAACCGAGTCCACATTTGGAAGAACACAACCCAGGCTGCAGAAAGTGGAGGATGGATTTTCATGTAGTGCTGCATGGCAGCCCTCTCGTGGTTTAATTTGCAAAGACCCCAAGGAAAACAGGGTACTCAGGGCCTAGGCCCTGTCCCAGAGCTTTTTCCGCACAAGGCTAGTGCTCTACCACTTTCAGCCACGGTGTCATTTGAGAATCCACTCGCCTCTCTGCCTACAGGTGCTGGGCGTTGCAGGCTATGCATCTTTCTCTGTGATGAACACACCAGTCATCCATTTGGTTCCATGACTTCAAACCCGGAGTCTTCGGGGGATGGCCTGAAGCATCAGGCCTTCACTTATCCCTCAGGAGTAGGGCAGGTAGGCCAAGTTCCCAAGGCTTCAGTGGGTGCTTGGCTGTCATGATCCTCTCCTGGTCTCATCTTGCCTTCTCCCTCTTACCTGCTCTCCATGGCTGGGCCATTTCTCACCCTCAACACTCTCAAGTGCTCTGCTCAGCTCATACTCACCATATTTGCCCTGCCTACTGCTCTGCTTTAGTAAAGGCAACTCTCTCATGACAGCCTGCCATCACCTCAATGGTCCCCAGAAAAGAACCACAATTGCTGCCCCCCAAACCTATCCCATCTCAGAAGCTGCCACTCCTCAGCCCCCCACCCCCCTTTGCTGGAATGTCCATTTCAAGCAACAGGTGTGGCAAAGGCAGTCACATGGAAGTGACAGGCTGGGTAGGTGACTAGGGAGTGGTGACATACCCTGTACCCTGCAGGAAACCCTTTTACTGTCCTGGTATTGATATGATAATATGAGTGGCATGGAATTCATAGCTCCCTTTAATATCTCTTTTAACCTGCACCACTTTCCCTGTGTATGTGCTCCAATTCATTTCATGAAAGATGTAACAGTTGAGTTAAAAGCTGCAGGGTTGGTGTTGTAGAGAGCTTGTACTTCTGGCTAAAATGTATTCCTAGTTTATTTTTCTTAAGTACATTGAGATTGCTTTCGTGATTTCCATTTCAGAGTTTGAGGCTAATATGAGGGCTTGATTTTAACATGGCTTTGGCTGGTCTAGGTTGACTTAACTGTCACCATTCACCTTTTACTTCTGGGATACGTTCATCTTTCTTGAAGTTTAGATGTTAACCCTGCTATCTATTGCAATACATTTTCTAGACCTCCCTCTGGGCCCAATCTGAATATTTGCTCTATTTAAAGCTGTAAGCTGTGTATACATTCATCTCCATTCCTTTTTTTTCCACTAACTTTTATTTGAAAATGGCCTGACAGGTGGTAACAGTAGGGAAAAACTGGAGAGAGCCAGGGAAGGGGTGACATTGTCCAGAAAGAAATGTGTTCTTTATCTGACTTATATAACTGTTTTCCCTCTGTACATCACTTTTTTTGTTGTTGTTGATGGGTCGTGGGGGTTGAATTCTGGGCCTGAGTACTGTCCCTCACCTCTTCAGCTCAAGGCAAGCGCTCTACCACTTGAGCTACAGAGCCACTTCCGGTTTTTCTGAGTGTTTATTAGAGATAAGAGTTTCACAGACTTTCCTGCCCGGGCTGGCTTTGAACCTCGAACCTCAGATCTCAGCCTCCTGAGTAGCTAGGATTACAGGCATGAGCCACCGGTGCCTGGCTGTACATCACCTTTATACTAACAATTTAAAAAGAAAATTTTAAAAGAAAATGGCCTATCTTTGGTCCCAGCAATTCTTTTCTTCTGATTCCTTTGATCACATTTTAATGTTTTGCTTAGTTTTCAAGGATTGCTGCATAATTTTAAATTGCTTCTTTCTCTCTTTGGCAGTACTGAATCATTTCTCTAGGTGTTCTCACTGTTCATTCAGTTTCCTTAAAACATCTGTTTTACCTTCGCCCTCTGAGAGTTCTGCAGTATTGTTACTACCAGGTCTGTCTAGTGGCCCATTGTGGTCTCCCACTGATGGCAGGCTTCCCCAAAGGTTCCTCATGCTTGATAGACACTGAACATTGCTGTTTTTCTTGTGTATTCATTGGTCAGCATTTATTCCAGCCTTCCTAATGTGGCTTTGATTGTAACAGTTTTCTCAGAAATTCTGAGTAGGCTGCTTACTTTCTCCAGGCCTATAATCAGTTATTCGATTTCACCACAAAATGATGGTCTAATTACAGGCTTTGCTGTGGGTTGCTTTTACTCTCTGGTCAGGAGCTGAAAATGGACACGCATCTCATCAAGAATGTCTTGACTGGCTTTGAACCGTGATCCTTGGATCTTAGCTTCCTGAGTGGCTCGTGGCTCCTGAGTGCCCAGCTCATCAAACTCTTATCTCCAATAAACCACCAGACAAACCAGAAGTGGTGCTACGGCTCAAGTGGTAGAGCACTAGTCTTGAGCTGAAGAGCTCAGGGACAGTGCCCACGCCCAGAGTTCAAGCCCCAAGACCGAGAAAAGAAAGAAAGAGAGAGAGAGAGAGAGAGAGAAAGAAAGAAAGAAAGAAAGAAAGAAAGAAAGAAAGAAAGAAAGAAAGAAAGAAAGAAAGAAAGAAAGAAAGAAAGAAAGAAAGAGAAAGAAAGGTAGGTAGGTAAACTGGGCGCGAGTGGCTCATGCCTGTAATCCTAGCTACTCAGGAGGCTGAGATCTGAGGATCATGGTTCAAAGCCAGACTGTGTAGGAAAATTCGGGAAACTCATCTCCAATTAACCACCAGAAAACCGTGCCGTTGTGGCTCTAGTGGTAGAGCTGAAGAGCTGAGGGACATTGCTCAGGCCCAGAGTTCAAGCCCCACGAACCACACACACACACACAAACCTAAAGTAAGTAACCAGGCTTCCAGGCTTGGTTGGTATACTCCTGTGGTCCCAGCTCTTTGGTGGAGGAAGAGAAAGTAGAGTTCAAGGGCAGGTTGGGCAAAGTCAAGTGAGACAAAGTAAATTAGACCTTGCCAGAAAACCATGCAGACATCCAGGAACAAAGAACAAAGAAAAGGTTTATTGCCAATAAAGGGACTGGAAAGACCCCTTCCCACAGGAGAGGAGTGAGAAGCGCCGGCTATTGTCTGAGGTGACCTATATAACCTACTGAGGTTTAAGAAGGGCTAGAAGGGGCTAGGAGGCAGAGACCCCTGTGTGGATGTGAGGACCAGGGGTTTCATCATGGTAGACTAGGCTCTGGCTGCTGCCTTAGTAGATAAGGGGCCCTGCAGCTGCCTAGACCTGAAGGTCACTCTAAGGGGCTCTTGCTGCTTTATATGGTGGTAGCTGCCCCAGAGGAGTGCCATCTCAAGGCAAAGGGGGGTTGGAGGCTGATTATTTACTGCCTTTACTAAATGGGCCTAGTGTTGCCTAGGAAGGGAGCATGCCAAGCTGTGGAAGGGGGGAGGAGCATGCTAAACTATCGGAAAGGAGCTCATTGGACTAATCTTTTCTCAAAAGCAAAGTCAAAATATAGGTACAAAGGAGTCAGTCAAATTACATAGTATGAGCACCAGGACATTGACTCAATCCTTGGTACCACAAATTAAAATAAGCCAAGTAAGTCTAAATAATAGGTTAAGAGGGGTAGGAAGAAAAAGAAAAAAAAAATCCTCCTGTCCAAGATACTTCTACTGGGTCTTGTAATAACTGGAATCCATCAGGTATGGGGGAGGGGAAGCACTCCTTGATCCTAGCAAGCAGAATGGTGCTTTCAGCAGGACTGTATCATTGACTCATGAAATTTCTCTTCTTAGCTGGTTGGGGTGCTGGTAGATCTCAGGAGGCTGAGATCTGAGGACTGGAATTAGAAGCCAGCATGGGCAGGAAAATCCCTTTGAGACTCTTACCTCCAATTAACCGCTCCAAAAAAGCCAGAAGTGGCATTATGGCTCAAGTGGTAGAGCATTAGCCTTGAGCAAATAGAGGCTCAGGGACAGGGAGGCCCTGAGTTCAAGCCTCAGGACTGGCAAAACAAGAAAGAAAAAGACAATAAATTTCTCTTCTTTTCGAACCAGGAACTTCTGTTGGACTCATTGAGTGTCCATGCTTGGAGACACGACAGATTTGCAGCCAGAGTAGAGACCCAGTCTGTGCAGTTCTAGGAGCAGCAAATGGCCAAGCCAAGCTGTCCCCCAGAGCATCAAGAGTGAGGTACAGAAACTGGGCAGTGAGTTTCAATGTTCCTTGGGCCTCAGGCTTTGATCTCTCTTGTCTGCTCCCACCCACTGCCTCCAAAGAGAGGCCTCTCTTCTAGCTCACAAGCCCCTAAACCCCTTTGCCTTCCTCAGCTCAGGCTCCCCACCGCCTTCTCTGCCTGCCTGAATCACATCCTCCCTCACACAAAGGTCTTTATATGGGCCCTCACTTTGTGATTGTTGCTTGCTTTCAGGTCCCCAGAGTACCTCATCCTGAAATAATAAACCCTGTTTCAAGATAGCACCTGGCTACCGCACTCTGAGAAATGGGGGTCTGGGAGGGGAGAATGACTGCCAGGATGGAGAACTTGGTGTCACGCTAGTCCCCTCTCTAGATGTAAGGTTTGCAGGAACCTCAGAGCCAGCACTGCCATCATGATGGTATGGTATATAAAATGTATATTACGTTTCTATAATGGTAGATTTCATGCACGTGGCAAAAATGTCAAAATGACCAATCTTTAGACATTTTTCATTTTCTAATTTTTTATTCTTTCCTATCTTCTGCAGTGTTGAAACAAATCAGCATATAAACATTTTTCTGCTGAGGCTAGCAGGCAGATGCTCTCCAGAGGAATAAAGATTGAAGAAACTTCACCAGTAGTTCACTGAGCTTCACTTTCTTCAAACTTGATCTCAAATGTCTAAATTCCGTGCTGCAATTTAATAGAAGAGATAGTCATCTTCAAATCAGTGATTAAAAAAGAACTTTACAATCAGTGACAAGAGGATATTGAAAGAATAAATCAGACTTCCTGAAACACTTGATGCTATATCTGTCTACTTTGTGATCCTCAGATGTATGTGCCCTGTACACCCTCTCTCAGGACTTGGAAATTCCAAGTGGAGCCATCAACAGCTACTAAAACCCTGTATTATTATTGTTGTTGTTGTTGTTAGCTAGGTACAAGTGGCTCACAGCTGTCATCCTAGCAACTCAGGAGGCTGAGATCTAAGGACTACAGTTTGAAGCCAGCCTGGGTAGAAAAGTTCATGAGACTCATCTCCAATTAACCATCCAAAAAGCCAGAAGTGGAGCTGTGGTTTAAATGGTAGAGTGCAAAAAAAGCAAAAAAGCTCAGGCACAGTGTTAAAATGTGAAACCAGAGATAGAACACACCCCGAGTTCAAGCCCCAGGACTGGCACAAAAATAAACCTCGCTGTTTGTGCTCGTCCTTTTCCAAGATTTCATTCTTCACATTACAGCACTTCTAAGCTCATATTTTCTGTCATCCCCTACTTTCTGCCTGTTTTCTTTCCCCTCATACTCCAATTAGGCTCAGAGCATCTCTTTGAACCTTGATCTTGTAAGCATTATGCACACCTTTGGTCCCCAGATCTTACATAGATTGGATGTAAACTCAAGCTTAAGTGTACATATCTGATATTTTTCTTTCTTTTTTTTTGGGGGTCCGGTCGTGGGGACTGAACTCTGGGCCTGGGCGCCGTCCCTCAGCTCTTCAGCTCAAGGCTAACGCTCTACCACTTGAGCCACAGCGCCACTTCTGGCTTTTTTCTTTTTGCTTATGTGGTGCTGAGGAATCGAACCCAGGGCCTCAGGCATGCAAGGCAAGCACTCTACCACTGAGCCACCTTCCCAGCCCCTTATCTGATATTTTTCTAATTCTGTTGACAGGTCTGTCTCTTTTCACTGATAGTAGTGTTTCAACTCAAGTTTTCCCCTTTCTGGGCTTGTTGCTCCAGCTAGAGCCCTACTGCTCTGCCCCCAGGCCTGCTTTGTGATATTTTTGTCCCTTAGCTTTTTGCTCAAGATGGGCACCCAACCTATTTAGCTCCATTTCATTTTTGTGTTTTTGTTTTTCTGCTTAATTGTAGGTAATAGTCTCACAGATTTCTTTGCCCAGGCTGGCTGTGAACCTTGATCTCAGCCTCCTCAGAAGCTAGGATTGTTGGCGCCTTGTACTTTTCATTGTAATGTGGTCAGTTTGCCACTTACTTGTTGTCAAGGTCTCTATTTATAGTGAAACTTTGTTCTCCTTAACAGCTACACTTTGTGGTTAACTAAAAATACCCGACCATTAAGCTTGTGGCTTTAGTAGCTGCCAAAATGAAGTAATTATGCAAAGGGACCTAACACTTCAGAACCTCTCTCTTTGCAATTCCTGAAGCAGTTCAACTCAAATGTATATTTCGGTAATCCTCTTACTACCTTCTTCTCCTTTAACCCTTTTCAAATTGGATTCCTGGGGCTGCCTTTCAGGAGACCAAATAAGTGAAAATCCCTCTCTTGTAGGAGTATTTACACATAAATGGCATTCAGACAAAAGCACTTAATCCCTAAGTAGCTATTGTTTGAGTTACTAGCTCCAAGTGAAGCTGGAGTTGCTGCTAGAATGTGAGGTTATCCCTCATTTTAGAGCAGAAACAATTCAACGAAAATTACTTGTGCAATTATTCAATTGCTATTGTTATATACCAAGTAGTTGATATAATGCATGTATGAATTCTATGCATTTCATTAATTCTAGGCATGCAGGCAAGAAGAGAAGGGATGCATACATAGAAGAACTTGCCCAGAACTGTCTAGTGCAGGGTTTTTTGTTTTTTTTTTTTGGTTTTTATTTTTGTTGGTCATGGGGCCTGAACTCTGCTGGGCACTGTCCTCAGCTCTTCAGCTGAAGGCTAATGCTCTACCACTTTAGCCATAGCACTTTTTCTGCTTATGTGGTGCTGAGGAATCAAACCAAGGGCCTCATGCATGCAAGGCAAGCACTCTACCACTGAACCACCTCCCCAGCCCCTGGTTTGTTTTTTCTTTTGTTTTCCCTCAGTCTTAGGGCTTGAACTCAGGGCCTGAGCACTGACCCTGAGTTTCTTTTGCTCAAGGCTAGTAGTGCAGTTTGGGATTTTTTGTGTGTGTGCCTGGTTAGGGAATGTTTTTTTCTGTGTGCTTTTATTCGTCATCGAACCCAGGGACTTGTGCTCTTACTTGGCTTTATCTGCTCAAGGCTAGCACTCTACATTGAGCCACTGCTCAACTTCTGGCTTTTTGGTAGCTAATTGTAGCTAAGAGTCTTTTAGACTTTTTTGCCTCGGCTGGCCTGGAATGGCAACCCTCAGATCTCAGCCTTCTGAGTAGCTAGGATTACAGGTATGAGTCACCAAGTCCAGCTGGACTCTTTTAATGAATGTTCAGCTCCATGTTCCTAAACTTGGCGTATCTTTTAAAGTCATTGTTTGCCATAATACTGTACTGAACAGGCCCCAACCAGTTCCTAGCCTTAGTACTACAGAGGAGTGACTTGGAAGTTGGCACTCTTCCAGTGGGACTACTAGTCACACTGAGAATGAATGGAGTCCACCCCCACCCTGTGTCTCCCTTCCTGGCCACTTCCAAGAGGCTGTCTGGAGAAGCTGTGGCTTTCTAAGGGTTAACAGATTACTAAAAGGAGAAGCTCACAATGACTACCCATTAACTTGGTATGATATGGCAATAGCTGTACTTTTCAGACTTTTCAGTCTGACAAGATGAGTGGTCCAATCACTGGGGAGATAAGGGCCCTTTGTTGGTACTGTCATCCTCTATTCCTGTTACTGCCTTCTCTAGAGTCTGTAGCTACTGATCTGCCACTCAATCCCACCCCTTTTCCATTAATCATTACCCCCAAAAAAGGCAAAGCTGGTCTCCAGTGTGGCTCACCCTGTAATCCCAGCTATTAAAGAGGCTGAGATCTGAGGAATTGCAGTTCAAACACAGCCCTGGGTTTGAAGAAAGACCATGAGACACTTTTTTTTTGGGGGGGGGGGGGGGGCCGGGGGGGGGGCCTGAACTCTGGGCCTGGGTGCTGTCCCTCAGCTCTTCAGCTCAAGGCTGGCACTCTTACCACTTGAGCCACAGCACCACTTCCAGCTTTTCTTTTTGCTTATGTGGTGCTGAGGAATCGAACCCAGGGCCTCATGCATGCAAGGCAAGCACTCTACCACTGAGCCACCTTCCCAGCCCCAGATATTTTTTTTGGGGGGGGGGTCTGGTCGTGGGTCCTGAACTCTGGGCCTGGGTGCTGCCCCTTACCTCTTCAGCTCAAGGCTAGCACTCTACCACTTGAGCCATAAGTGCCACTTCCGGCTTTTTCTGCTTATGTGGTACTGAGGAATTGAACCCAGGGCCTCATGCATGCAAGACAAGCACTCTACCACTGAGCCAACTGAAGAGCTGAGGGACAGCACCCAGGCCAAGAGTTCAAGCCCCAGGACCAACCAAAAAAAATAGGCTTAACTACACTTAAATAAGGCTCAAATTTTAGTTATAGTTAGGTATTCTTCAACATTTAAGCCTAATGCTGGCTTACTCTAATAATAGAGAAGTTACTAAATATACTATAGAGATAATGGGCTTGCTTTTCTGTAATTGTAGGAAGGAACCACAAATAAGATAGATGCCATGCCTTACAACTGAGGCCATGGGCACCACCAGAAATATGGTTAGGCGCCCATCCTAAGATGGAAAAGTGAAACATTTTTGCTGTCTAGCAATACAAGGCATTCTAGACAGTTTGTTTTTTTCAAAGGGTGGGCAGAGGAGTTGGAAGCATGGTTCAGTTGGTAGAGCACCAGCCACTCAGCATAGTGAAAGGTAGGGAGTTCAGGTCCCAGTCCCCTGTCCCTGTCCCCCCCAAAAAAGAAGAAACCCAATGTATGTGAGGTTAGGAATGTGGCTTAGTGATAGAGTACTTGCCTAGCATACATGAAGCCCTGGGATCGATTCCTCAGTACCACATAAACAGAAAAGGCCAGACGTGGCGTTGTGGCACAAGTGGTAGGGCGCTAGCCTTAAGCAAAAGAAGCTCAGGGACAGTGCCCAGGTTCTGAGTTCAAGCCCCAGGACTGGCAAAAAAAAAAAAAAGCAGGGACTGACATCCGAACTGTAAGGACAGGGGGGATGGGAAGGGGGCATCCCTGTAGGAGGCTACTACAGGTGGCTCCCAGGGCAAATAGCAGGAGAGCCAGGACTTTGAACTTTTAAGTACTAAGCAAACATGAGGCCTAAGAAGCACCTGTGGAGTCCTAGATTGCATAGTAATTTATTAACAAGACAGACTAAAGGCTGAGGGTGTAGGAGAGCACCAGATTACCAAGGGTGAGATGCCTCGATTTGATTCCTGTACCACCACCCACAGAACAAAAAACTGAAAGACACAGGGCTGGAGATGTGACCCACTTGGTGATGTCCCTGGCCAGCATGCCCTGGGATCCATCTCCAGCACCCAAGGGGGAATAGAAAAAAATGTAGTTGTGCTTATGTGTAAGTAATATACAGGAGAATTGTGATCAATTTCTGTTGCTTAGCAACATGCCTGGTAGTCTTGCCAATCTACAAACCCAGACTCCTTCCCCCTTCCCACACTACACTGGTTTAGATCCAATTATCACAATTCCACAGGCTAGCACGATCCACAGGAGGTATCCATGGTGATTCTCACTATCCCCCTGTAGTCTTTGTATCAGAAAGGTTGGCGGATTTTTTTTTTTTTTGTGCTCCCTGCATCATTTCCCAACTCATTACTGTGCCTTCCAATTGCCTTCTTTGTACTTCAGAACTCTCCAAGCCTGCCCCCATTATCTAATCTCAAAGTTTCTTCTGTATGTTAATAGTAGCTTTCCAATTCCCAACACCGGATTTCTCCTACAGGTTATTGAAGTACTATCTGTGAAGCCAGACAAGATTCACCTGTGGCAAAATTTCTTTCCAGCTAAGAACAAAACAAGTTATCTCCTTTGAAAATACAATGAAGGATAAGTATAGGGTAGATAGTCAAAAGATTACAGGACTTAGGCCTGCCTTGCAACCCCAACCTTAGCAAGGAAAATTTCAAGAATCTCATTTGGTCTGCTCAGGTAACTCATAACTGTAACCCTAACTCCTCAAAAGGTGGAGATCTGAGAATTTTGGTTTGAAGCCATCCTGGGCAGGAAGGTTTGTGAGACTTTTATCTCTAATTAACCAGCAAAACCTTAAGTGGAGCTGTGGCTCAAGTGGTAGAGTACCAGCCTTGAGCAAAAAAGCTGAGCATGAATTCATGGCCCTGAGTTCAAACCCCAGTATAGGCACCAACAAGGAGAAAGGGAAAGGAGCCAGGCACCTGTGGCTCACTCCTGTAATCCTAGCTACTCAAGCTTAGATCTGAGGATCACAGTTCCAAGCCAACCCAGGCAAAAAGGTCCTCGAGACTCTTAGCTACAATAAACTACTCAGAAAAAGTGGAAAGTGGAGCTGTGGCTTAAGTGGTAGAGCGCTATCCTTGAGCACAAACAGGCTCAGGGACAGTGCCCAAACCCTGAGTTCAAGCCCCACGACTGTGCCCCCCCCCACCAAAAAAAAAAAAAGGGAGAGAAGGGGAAAGAAAAGAAAAAAGAATCTTGTCTGACTCAGTGTTCTTTCTTTTTTTTTCTTTGTCAATGGTGGGCTTGGGCCTAGGTGCTGTCCCTCAGCTTTTCAGCTCAACGCTAGCACTCTACCACTTGAGCCACAGCACCCCTTCCAACTTATTCTGCTTATATGGTGCTGAGGAATCGAACCCAGGGCCTCATGCATGTGAGGCAAGCACTCTACCACTGAGCCAACGTCCCAGCCCCTTGATTTATTCTTCCTTTTCCTGAAGGATCCTCCATGTTAACTCATCCTGAAGAACTAATTCCCCAAATCCAACACCCTTCCTATAAAATTCTTGCTATAAAATTCTCAGATTAGCTGAGCACCCTTCTCTCATACCTTTAATCCTAGGAACTCCGGAGGCTGAGATCTGAAGATCCTGTTTCAAAGTCAGCTTGGGTAGGAAAGCCTGTCAGATTCTTACCTCCAGTTAATTACAAAAAGCTAGAAGTTGGAGGTGTGGTTCAAGTGATAGAGCTCTACCAAATTATAATTTAGCACATTTCTTGGCTGATATTAAACACATTCCTTATGACACAAATAAGTATATGCATTTGAATTTCAAATTGGGTAAAATTATGGAAATTTGTCTTAATTTGGCTGTCTATGACTTTTTTTGGGGGGGGGTCAGTCATGGGGCTTGAACTCTGAGCTTGGGTGCTGTCCCTCAGTTCTTCAGCTCAAGGCTAACACTCTACCACTTGAGCCACAGCACCACTTCCAGCCTTTTCTGCTTATGTGGTGCTGAGGAATCGAACCCAGGGCCTCATGCATGCAAGGCAAGCACTTTACCACTGAGCCACCTTCCCAGCCCCTGAGAAAGGACATTTATTTATTTATTTATTTTTATCTTTTTGGGTCTGGTTGTGGGGCCTGAACTCTGGGCCTGGGCGCTGTCCTTCAGCTCAAGGTGAGGGCTCTACTGCTTGAGCCACAGCATCACTTCCGGTTTTTGTGGTTTATTGGAGATAAGAGTGTCATGGACTTTCCTGCCTGGGCTGGCTTTGAACCTCGATCCTCAGATCTCAGCCTCCTGAGTAGCTAGGATTACAGGCGTGAGCCACCAGTGCCCAGCTTATCTATGACTTATATAGCAACACAATTCACAATTTTACTTTTTTCTTCCCCTTCCTCATGGTGCTGAAGATGGGCCCCAGGAACTTGCACATGCTGGGCAGGCATACTGTACCACCATTGGGCCACATCTCTAGCCCAGTTGCTTTTATCATATAATACTTTGGGGTGCTGTGCTTTCTAACTGAGCTACACCCTTAGCCCTCAGCTTGTTTGCATTCAGTGTCTTGTGAATAAATTAATAAGTTTTCCTAGGCTTGGTATTTATTGAGTATTTAAAAGTTCAAAGTCTTGCCTCACTTGATGTTTACATTTGTAGTGAGCAGAAGTAGCAGTGTTTCCCTTTTTTTTTTTCCTAGCCTTGTATCTTAATGAAGCTGTTGTTTTCTGTTTCTGGCTGTGGAAAAAAAAAAGGGGGGGGGGGGAAGGGCCTGGCGGTTCCAGCAGTAGCTATAATCAAGAATGGCTATAATCGATCGGGCTGGGAAGGTGGCTCAGTGGTAGAGCGCTTGCCTTGCATGCAAAAGGCCCTGGGTTCGATTCCTCAGCACCACATAAGCAAAAAGCCGGAAGTGGCGCTGTGGCTCAAGTGGTAGAGTGCTAGCCCTGAGCTGAAGAGCTGAGGGACAGTGCCCAGGCCCAGAGTTCAGGCCCCACGACCGGACCCCCCCCAAAAAAAAAACACAAAAGAATGGCTATAATCAAGAACTGTAATAAAAACAAGATGCTGGAGGGGAGGTGGCTCGAAGGGAACCCTACTGCATTATTGGTGGGAGTGTACATTTGTTCAACCACTTAGGAAAGCAGTATGGAGGTTCCTCAAAAGACTCCACATAGAGCTCCCCTATGACCCAGCAATTCCACTTTTGGGCATTTACCCAAACAATCACAAACAAGGCTATACTAAAGCTACCAGCACAATTATGTTTATTGCAGCATTATTTACCATAGCTAAGGTATGGAGCCAACCCAGATGCTGCTCAGTAGATGAATGGATCAAAACAATCAAATTCTATGCCTCCATCAAAAAGAATGACACTGCCCCATTTGTTAGGAAATGGAAAGACTTAGAAAAATTATATCAAGGGAAGTAAGCCATGCCCAGAGAAACAGGCCCAGAGAAACAGGCCCCATGGCTTCCCTTATTTCCAATAACTAATATAAGTCTAGGACAAGCAGAAAAGGTCAAAAGCTATGTACATATGACCATATAAGATGTTAAGTGACATGAACCCCAAGATAGGGACACAAGTGGTATTTTCTTTCTTGCTATTGTTTTTTCCATATTTAAAATGTACTATGTGTTTTTTTTTTGTTTCTCTTGTATATTCTTTCCCCACGGTATAACCCCTGTTTTCACTGTATTTGATGTTGGTGCCCTGCATCTTGTATATACATTTTTCTAATTTGGGGGTGGGAAGGGAAATAACAAAATGCTGAAATAAGGATTCAGATTGTAACAATGAAATGTATAAGACACTATGTTGAAAATGAACTTTACAACTTGGGGGTTCAGGGGAAGGGAGGAGTTGGGGAGGTGGGGAGGGAAGGGATGGTAAGGGAAAAATGAAGGTGGAGGAAACAATGCTCGGTAGGAAATGTACTCACTACCATACTCATGTACAGTATTTTTACAATAAAAAACATTTTTAAAAAAGTTGGTGCTGTACCACTTGAGCCACACATCTTTTATCTTTTGGCTGGTTAACTGAAGATAAGAATCTCATGGGATTTTGTGCTAGGGCTAGTTTTGAACCATGGACCTCAGATCTCAGCTTTCTAGATAGTTAGAATTACAAAAGCGTGCCTTTTCTATTTGTTTCATAACATTTTCAAAGAGATCAGGCTCTTTAGAATCAAATAATGCTTGCTAACTAAGTTAAAATGTTTGTTGTGTGAAAGCGACAAAGTTCTCTTAAGAGTAGTGGTGCCACTTTAAAGGTTTTTGATCCAGAGAGCAGAGAGACAAAGCCCAGCACTCAGAACCTGCACGGAGACCCCTCCCCCACCCCTTGGCCAGAGGCCCATCTCACAGCATCAATGCAGGCAAAGACAGAGGAGAAACAAGCAAAGCCACCATTGCCGGGCCCAGCCCACAAGCATCTCAGCTGAACTCTTGATTGCAGCAGTGACCTACATCACACAGAACCAACAACTAGCTCCAGGGTGAGTACCCTGCAGGGTATAGTGTATCCCTCAAGGGAGATGTGAGCTGGTGGGACCCCCCAGACCTTTACCCAGACCCCTACCCCAACACCTGGACTACAGGACCCACTAAAACTGGGAACCTTTCGAGAGCTCCAACAGCCCGTGGAGCACATGCAGCCGGCCAGGCTAGATCAAGAGCACCCCTGGAAGGGAGATTAAACACCCAAGCCTGGAACAGCACCCCTGGGTCACAACAGCCAACAGTGGAAGACATTTGAACTGTACTCCAGGCTGCATAACTCAGGTGGGATACACAGCAGCACAGGTCCAACGGGCATGCCCCAGGCTGGGGACCAGGAGCTAGGACCAGGCCTGGGGATCCCATGCCTGAGTAAGACAACCAACTCCTCCCGATTGTAATCACAAGCTGAGCATATGCCTCAGCAGAGGGGGGGAAACAGGGAACTGCAACCCCTGGGAATCACACCCGTGACAGCAAAAGACCTGGGTGTCCAGAGCAAGAGAACCAGAAGCTCAATCCCCACCAGAACCTGACCCATATATCTCAGGCTGGGAATTGGACAACTCAGGCTGTCAGCACCGGATAGTCAGGAGCTCAGGCTGGTAAGGTGGCTCAGCAGTAGAGTGCTTGGCTTGTGTGCATGAGGCCCTGGATCTGATTCCTCAGCACCACATAAGCAGAAAGGGCCCGAAGTGGCACTGTGGCTCAAATGGTAGGGCGCCAGACTTGAGCTGAAAAGCTGAGGAACAGTGCCCAGGCCCAGAGTTCAGGCCCACAACCCAAAAAAACCCAAAGAACAAACAAACAAACAAAAAAACCCCAAAAACCCATCAGAAGCCCATAGCAGACTCCAGCAACTGGGAGAGCACATCTAGCACATTTAATCTTGCCAAGAGCACCTGCAGGAGTAAACAGGAGCAGTCTAGGCCACTCAGTCCTTTTAAAGGCGGGAACTGCTAATGATCTACAGCAGAGAGCTGAGAGCCCTAAGTGAGTCAGACCAGCAGCTGGGGGTGGGCCCCAACAGAACCGAGACCAGGTACAGACTCTCTGCCACCCCAGAAACAGCAACCAAGCAAAGACAGACACCTATTGACCAAAACAAAATTTCAGATTAGTCTCCAATAATCCCTGAATCCCCATGGGAAAATCACAGAGAAAAATTACAAGGTTTATCAACATTCAGGATAGCAAGCTACCCCAAAAGCAAGCAGCCACACAGGGGAGAGCCCCAGGGGGAGCAAAGCAGAAATGAAGACAAAAATTACATCCAAGAGAAGCTGGAGGCAATGACTCAAGAATTAAAGCCAGAAGTAGACCAGAAATTTAAAGAACACAGGGATGAACATCGAAAGAGATGCAGGATCTCAAAAGAAGGTGGACACAAAAATAGAGACAGGGCTGGGAAGTTGGCTCAGTGGTAGAGCGTTTGCCTTGCATGCGTGCCTTGCATGCGTGAGGCCCTGGGTTCAATTCCTCAGCACCACATAAGCAAAAAGAAAAAAAAAGCCGGAAGTGGTGCTGTGGCTCAAGTGGTAGAGTGCTAGCCTTGAGCTGAAGAGCTGAGGGACAGTGCCCAGGCCCAGAGTTCAGGCCCCATGACCGGACCAAAAAAAAAAAAATAGAGAGTACACACCTCACTAAGAGATGAGATTAGTACTTTGAGAAGCAACATCAAATCCATAAATGAGTCCATTTCCTCCATGCAAACCACAATGGAAGTCACAGTTAATAGAGTGAACAAAATGGTGTTTAGAGTGTCAGATACAGAAGACAGAATACATCAACTGGACCAAAAAGTCACAGATATGGAAAACTCACTCAAATTATGCCAAATGGAAGTCCAAGAGCAAGTGGATAGTGCCAAGAAATTTAACTTTCATATAACTGGAGTGGACAAAGCCTAGTGGACAAAGCAAGGGAATGCAACACATACTCAACAATATTATCAATGGAAATCTCCCCCATCTTTAAAAAGAACATCTTACCTACATAACAGAAGCATATAGAACACCTAACAAGCAGGATCCCAGGAGAAACACTTCTAGACACATTACAGTAAAAATGATAGATCTGAATAATAAGGAAACAATCTTGCATGCAACAAAAATGAAGGAGCGATATTACAATGGGAAAAAAATTAGAATCACTGCAGATCTCTCCACACAATCACTGAATGCAAGAAAGGCCTGGGAAAATACCATCCGAGTACTGAGAACCAATAACTGCCAGCCTAGACTGATATACCCAGCAAAGCTAACATTCACAATTGATGGAGAATTGAAAAATTCTAATAGTAAAGAAAAGCTAAATGAATTCACAAACAATAAGCCAGCATTGCAAAGAATACTAAGAGGGGGAACACAACCTGAAGAAAGCAACCAGGAATGGGGACGTGCACCAGACAGGCATTAATAGAAGTCTAACTGAGCAAGCACAGGAGGAAAGGAAAGAAGAAAAACTTAGGAAAACGGAATCACAGGGACCACAATACATCTCTCTATAATATCCTTAAATATTAATTGACTTAATTCACCAATCAAAAGAAAAAGAACTGCAGATTGGATCAGAAAACAGGATACATCCATCTGTTGCCTTCAGGAGACCCACCTCTCAGCCAAACATACAAACAAACTCAGAGTGAAAGGTTGAAAAGGATCCACCAATCAAATTCCCCCAGTAAGAAAGCAGGAGTAGCTATCCTGATATCTGATAAACTTTTCATTAATATCAATACAAAAAGACAAGGAAGAATACTACATATTAATACAGGGAACAATCCAAGAGGAGGATATTATCACTATCAACTTATACTCCTCACACATTGGAGTACCCAAATATGTTAAGCAAATACTCTCAAACTTACAGAATAAAATAGATCCGAATATGAAAACACTAAGAGACTTTAACACTCCACTCTCACCAAAGGGCAGGTTTACCAACCAGAGGATTGGCAAAGAAGCTATCAAATTAACTGAGGCCATACTTTAAGCAGAACTAACTGACATCTACCGAGTATTTCACCCTAAAACAATACAGTACACATTCTTCTCAGCAGCTCATGGAACTTTCTCCAAAATTGACCATATCATAGTTCATGCAAGGAACTTAAGCAAATACAAAGGGATCGACATAATCCTCTGTATCCTATCGGACCACAGTGGAATCTAGTTCTCAATAACAAAGCATACCACAGAAATAACTAAAATACATGGAAATTGAACAGCACACTTCTAAGCAACACCTGGGTAACAGAAGAAATTAGAGAATAAATTAAAAAGTTCTTACAATTAAATGCAAATGAAGACACATCAAAAAGAAACTTGTGGGACACAGCAAAAGCAGTCCTGAGGGGCAAATTTACTGCCCTCAGGGCCCACATCAAGAGAATGGAGACAGACCAAGTAAATAATCTCATGTTGCAATTAAAACAGCTAGAAAAACATGAAAAAAATGGAACCTAAAGTTACTAGACAGAGCCAGATAAACAAATTAAGAGCAGAAATTAATTAGAGAATAGGAAAATTATAAATTAATAAAACAAAAACCTGGTTCCTTGAAAAAATAAAATTGATAGACCGTGGCAACATTAATTAAGAAAAGAATAGAACTATCTTCAAAAGTTATACTCTCTAAAGAAAGAAAACCTAGCCGGGCCATGGTGGCTCACGCCTATAATCCTAGCGCTGGCTTTGAGCTGAAGAGCACAGGGACAGCGCCCAAAGCCAGAGTTCAAGCCCCATGACCGACAAAAAATAAATAAATAAATAAAAATAAAGAAAGAAAGAAAACCTAGCAGAAATGGATGCATTTTTAGAGAAATACAAGTTGCCCAAACTGAGCAAAGAAGTAAATGAATTAAATAAGCCAATACCTTACAACGAGATACAGGAAACAATCAGAAGGCTTCCAACAAGAAAAACCCAGGACCAGATGGATTCACAACAGAATTCTATAAGACCTTTAAAGAAGAACTAATACCCATATTCCTCAAGCTCTTCAGAGAAGGAGGAAGATATCCCAAATCCATTCTACGATGCCAATATCACACTCATCCCAAACCAGGCAAAGACCCAACCAAAAAAAGAAAACTACAGAACAATCTTCTTGATGAGCACAGATGCAAAGATCCTTAACAAAATTCTAGCTAACAGAATCCAGAAACACATAAAAAAAATCATACACTACAACCACATAGGCTTCATCCCAGAGATGCAGGGATGGTTTAACATACGTAAATCAATAAATGTAATCCAACACATCAACAGAGCCAAGGTCAAGAATCACATGATTATCTCCACTGATGCAATACAACATTCATTTATGTTAAAAGCTCTGGAGAAAATAGCAATAGAAGTAACATTCCTTAAAACAATAAAAGCCATATATGACAGACAAATAGTCAATATTGTAAACTACAATCAATTCTCCTAAAATTAGGAACAAGGCAAAGAAGCCCACTGTCTCCACTCCTCTTCAATATAGTCCTGGAACCCTTACCCTGGGCAATAAGGTAAGAAAAAGACATTAAAAGGGATCCGCATAGGGAAAGAAGAAGTTAAACTATCCCTTTGTGCAGATGACATGATACTATACCTTCATGATCCCAAAAAATCCATCCCCAAACTCTTAGAAATCAAAAATCACTTTGGCAAAGTACCAGGATACAAAATCAACCCACAAAAATCAGTCGCTTTCCTGTACACTGACAATGTACAAGCAGAGAGGGAAATAAAGGAAGCAACCCCATTCACAATAACCTCCCCAAAAATAAAATATTTAGGAATTAACCTAACCAAAGATGTAAAAGAACGATTTAATGAAAACTATAAAAACTTAAAAAAAAATTATAGGGGCTGGGAAGGTGGCTCAGTGGTAGAGCGCTTGCCTTGCATGCGTGAGGCCCTGGGTTCGATTCCTCAGCACCACACAAGCAAAAAGAAAAAAGCCGGAAGTGGAGCTGTGGCTCAAGTGGTAGAGCTCTAGCCTTGAGCTGAAGAGCTGAGGGACAGCACCCAGGCCCAGAGTTCACGCCCCACCACTGGTACACCCCCCCAAAAATGACATAAGACACCAGGAAATGGAAAGACCTTCCATGCTCTTGGATAGGCAGACATAAAACAGTGAAAATGGCAATACTGCCAAAATTAATATACAAATTTAATGAAATTCCTATTAAAATCCCAATGATGTACATTTCTGAAATACAGAAAACAGTCCAAAAATTCATATGGAAAAACAAAACATCTAGAATAGCCAAAACAATTCTAGGCGAAAAAGATAGCTTGGTAGGGATCTCAATGCTGGACTTCAAACTCTACTATAGAGCCATAATAACAAACACAGCATGGTAATGGCACAAAAACAGACCCGAAGACTAATGGAATAGAAGATCCAGAAATAAAACCACATGCCTACAGTCATCTATTATTTGACAAAGGAGCCAAAGACATACAGTGGAAGAAACACAGCCTCTTCAACTACTGGTTCTGGGAAAACTGGGCAGCCACATGCAGAAAACTAAAAGTGGACCCCAGCCTATCACCATGCACCAACATCAACTCAAAATGGATTACAGACCTTAACATCAAACTCAAATCTCTGAAACTACTGCAGGACAGAATAGGAGAGACACTTGAACTAATAGGCACAGGAAGGAACTTCCTGAACAGAGTCACAGGGTCACAGCAAATTGGAGAGAGACTGGACAAATGGGACTACCTTAAAATAAAATGTTTCTGCACAGCTAAAGCTATAGCAACCAAGCTAGAAAGACAACCAACTAATTGGGAAAAAATATTTACCAGCAATATATCAGACAAGGGGTTAATATCCAGCATATAAAGGGAACTCAAGAAACTAATCTCTCCCAAACCTAACAAACCAATTACTAAATGGACAAGGGAACTAAAGAGAGCCTTCTCAGATGAAGAAGTAAAAATGGTAAAGAAACACATGAGGAAATATCCACCATCCCTGGTTGTGAAGGAAATGCAAATAAAGACAACCCTGAGATACCACCTTAACCCAGTCAGAATGGCCCACATCCACAAGTCAGCCAACGACAAATGCTGGAGGGTATGTGGAGAAAGAGGAACCTTATTGCACTTGCTGGTGGGAATGTACACTTAAACAACCACTTTGGAAAGCAGTCTGGAGGGTCCTCAGAAAGCTAAAGATTGACTTCCCTTCTGCCTAGTCATACCACTTCTAGGCATCTATCCTGAACAACAGGAACCAGTATACAAGGACACATGGACCTCCATGTTCACTGTAGCACTGTTTACAATAGCCAGGATATGGAAACAACCGAGATGTCCCACCACAGATGAATGAATCCAAAAATTGTCGTACCGATACACAATGGAATATTATGCAGCCATGAGAAAGGACAAAATAATGGCATTTGCAGGGAAATGGATGAAGCTAGAAGAAATCATGTTGAGTGAGGTAAGCCAAGAGCAAAGAGACAAATGGCACATGGTCTCCCTGATAAGTGGATGTTAAATCCAAAATGTAAGGTGATACGACAAAATTAACAAGACTTAAGAAACAAAGGACTTCCACTCATCTGGTCTAATCACTACTAAATAACCCCATGCTGCTGATCACATATATGGTATATATGTTCATACCAGATGGAAACCAGGACGACGACACAGAACTAGAGGGAATCAGGGAAAAACATACAACAGTGGGACCCATCAGCTGCACTGGACATTGATCAAAATGAACTAAGCAATTCAATGGCAGCGATGGGAGAGAGGGAACAGCTGATGCTATGCAAAACAAAAGAAATGTACATATCACCCAATGTGGAAGAAGTAACTGTATTGCAAAGCTCATACAACTCATGCAAAGCTCATAGAACTCATAAATGTTATAGACCACCGTAGACAATTTGCCCCATGAAAGTTAGAGTGTCCGGGTCCCCGAGGCACAGGGGGCTGTCTGCAGACCACCCACCCAGAAGCCTCCTGAGGCACCGGTGTCAGACACCGATCTCTACGACCTGGCGTCCCAGAGACACAGGGGGCTGCCTGCAGATCACCCGCTCAGAAGCCGCCTGAGCATGGACACTGTGGATCCGACAGCTTCGATAGAGGCAGAGACAGAAAAGAATCACACAGACAGAGCCACCACCGCCCAACCCAGCCCGCAACCACCCCAACTGCACTCGGATTGCAACAGCAACTGATGACCTACACCACACAGAATCAACTAGCTCCAGGGTGAGTACCTCACAGGGCACAGCGTATCCCTCAAGACCAGAGCTGGAGGGAATTCCCAGACCCTGACCTAGACTCCCTACCCCAACACCTGGACCACAGGACCCACTAAAACTGGGAACTATTCGAGAGCTCCACCAGCCCGTGGAGCACACTAAGCTGGCCAGGCTAGAGCAAGAGCGCCCCTGGAAGGGAGCTTAAATGCCCAAGCCAGGAACAGCGCCCCTGGGTCAAGACAACCAACAGTAGAAGAAATTTGAACTGTGTACCCCAGGCTGCATAACCTAGGTGGTATACACAGCAGCACAGGCCCAACGAGTGCGCTCCAGGCAGGGGCCGGAACCAGGCCTGGGGATCCGGTGCCTGAACAACACAACCAACTCCTCCCAACTGAAGTCAAAAGCTGAGCATACGCCTCAGCAGAAGGGAGAATAACAGGGAAGAGCACCCCCCGGGAAGCATGCCTGTGACAACAAAAGACCTGGAGGCTCAGGCCAAGAGAAGCCCAAACCCCACCAAAATCCCACCCATATACTCTAGGCTGGGAATTGGGCAACACAGGCCGCCAGCACCTACCTGATAGTAAGCAGGAGCTCAGGCTGATAAGGCAGCTCAGCAGTAGAGTGATAGTCTTGGATGTATGAGGCCCTGGATCTGATCCTCAGCATCACAAAAGCAAAAAGGGTCAGAAGTGGTGCCGTGGCTCAAATGGTAGGGTGCCAGCCTTGAGCTGAAGAGCTGAGGGACAGCACCCAAACCTAGAGTTCAAGCCCACAACCAGCCCAAAACAAACAAACAAACAAAAACACATCAGGAGCCCATAGCAGACTCCAGCATCTGGGAGAGTGCATCCAGAGCCTCTGATCTTCCCAAGAGCACCCGTAGGAGCAAACGCAAGCAGTCTAGGCTGCTCAACCCTTCCAAAGGCGGGAATTGCCAGCGATCTACAGCAGAGAGCCGAGAATCCTAAGTAGGTCAGACCAGCAGCTGGAAATAGGCTCCCAACAGAACCCAGATCAGGCACAGACTCTCTCTACCAATACAGAATCAGCAACCAAGTAAAGACAGACACACCAAAACAAAATTGCAGATTAGTCTCCTGAACCCCCATGCGAAAATCACAGAGAAAAATTACAAGGTTTACCACCACCCAGGACAGCAAGCTATCCTCAATATCTAGCAGCCACGCAGGGGAGAGCCCCAGTGGGAGCAAAGCAGGAATGGAAGACAAAAGCTACATGCAAGGGTTGCTGGAGGCAATGACTCAAGAAATAAAGTGAGAAATTGATCAGAAATTGAAAGAACACAAGGATGAACTATCAAAAGAGATACAAGATATCAAACAAGAGATGCATGCAAAAATAGAAGCTGCACAAACCTCAGTAAGAAGTGAGATAAACGCCAAATTAGAGGTAATGCATACTGATCGAGGTGAGATCAATACTATGAGAACCAACATCGAATCCATAAAGGGATCCATTTCCTCCATGCAAACCACAATAGAAGCCATGGTCAACACAGTGAATGAAATGGAAGGTAGAGTGTCAGATACAGAAGACAGAATACACCAACTGTACCAAAAAGTGACAGATATGGAAAAATCACTCAAATTAAACCAAAGGGAAATTCAAGAGCAAGCAGATAATGCCAAGAAATTTAACCTTCGTATAATTGGAGTGGACGAAGGTGAAGAATTTCAGAGCAAGGGAATACAACACCTATTCAACAAGATAATCCGTGAAAATTTTCCCCACCTCAAAAAAGAGCATCTTACCTACATATCAGAAGTGTATAGAACACCCAATAAGCAAGATCCCAGGAGAAACACTTCTAGACACATTATAGTAAAAATGATAGATCTGAATAATAAGGAAACAACATTTTGGCATGCAGCAAAAATGAAGAAGGAGCTATACTACAATGGGAAAAACATTAGAATCACTGCAGATCTCTCCACACAAACAATGAAAGCAAGAAAGGCCTGGGAAAGCACCATACGAGCCCTGAGAGCCAATAACTGCCAACCCAGACTAATATACCCGGCAAAGCTAGCATTCACATTCGCTGGAGAACTGAAAA
>NW_012267332.1:3984199-3999644 GCF_000151885.1 Dipodomys ordii | reverse complement strand
TGGAAGTGGCGCTGTGGCTCAAGTGGTAGAGCGCTAGCCTTGAGCTGAAGAGCTGAGGGACAGCACCCAGGCCCAGAGTTCAGGCCCCATGACTGGACCCCCCCTCCCAAACAGAAACAAAACAAAACAAAAAAAAACAAACAAAAAAAAGTTAGAATGTGTTCATACTTTAACTAAGCATCACTATCCCACAATACTGTGAAATATGGGAAATTATGTAAACACTTAATTAAAGAATTTGAAAAAAAAAAAGGTTTTTGAAAAAATTTCCACTTCCTATAGTGACTTCCTGTGGTCGCTATAATGTATGATCCTAAACAGCAGTTAGAGCAGCATACTTGATTCATTCAAGTTCTAGAGTTCGGAAGTCTGAGATCCTACTCACTAGAAAATTCATCAAAATGTGCATAGGACACTGGAGAAGAGGCTTATGTTGTACAACAATTTGTACAAGTTTATTAAGAATAATTTTTAAAAGGTAATTAAAAAACACTCTTTGTATGTGTGTGCACACATGCACAGGCGTGCCAATACTGGGGCTTGAACTCAGGCCCTTGCTCCGTGCTTAAGCTGTATTGCTCAAGGCTAGTGCTCTAACACTTGAGCCACAGCTGCACTTCCAAATTTTGGTGCTTAATTAGAGATAAGGGTTTCATCCACTTTGTTGCCAAGGCTAGCTTCAAACCATAATCCTCAGATCTTAGCCTCCTGAGCAGCAAGGAGTACAAGTGTGAGCCAGCCATTGGCTAGAAAAAAGTCTGTTAGTAACAGTAATAACAATATACCCAGTCCAATCTAGCCTTGCCCATGTTCCCTTCAGTTACTATCTTCAGTTAAGAGGCTAGTGGTCTACTGGGGATTCACCTCTGACTCCTGTAGGTATTGGGACTCCCTCACTCTGAGAACATGAACCTTCAAGTTAAATTGTCTAACCAGACATAAGCTGATACTGCCAATGACTTTGACTTACATAGGGTCATAGGTAACGCTACTTTTTCATAGTTTTTTTTTTTTTTTTGTGCTAGAACTGGAGCTCAAAGCCAGGGCCTGGACATTGTCCTGAGCTTTATTGTTCCAGTCTAGCATTCTACCACTTGAGCCACAGCTCCACTTTCGGCTTTTTTTTTGGGGGGGGGGGACACTTAACTAGAGGTAAGACTCTCATGGACTTTCCTGCCCAGGCTGGCTTCTAACCTCAATACCCAGAAATCAGCCTCTGAGTAGCTAGGATTACAGGCATGAGCTACCAGCACCCTGGCTCCTCTCATAGCTTTGATATGAACCTCATGTAATAAGAGTTTCCCTTATTCTAAATCTCTTCTATGAAAGGATCTTTTACAATTTCTCTCCCAAACAGTTCTTCCTTGTGGTTTGGATATTTATTTATCCCATCATGCTTTAGGAACTGAGAAGAAATAAGTATAAGGATTGGTCTTGCATCAGTTGTATTATTTCTTTTATGTAAGATATGGTATCAGGGGATGCCTGAAGCCATTCTGCACACTACTGCTACTCTACTTGGGCTCATTTGCTCCATTTGTTTATGTGTGTGCACCTGTGTGCTCGTACTGACTGGGCCTTGAACTCCCTTGGTGCCAAATATATGCCTCAGGAAGAAGTTATAGCTTTCACCAGTGGAATATCTTAGTCACAGGTCTTAAGGAAGGTGAGGTCTTAATGTCACTGTAAACCAAATGCTTATAGGGTGGTCTGTGTTCCACCACTGCTGACCCAGGACCTTTTTTTTTTTTCCAATCAGTCCTGGGGCTTGAACTCAGGGCCTGGGCACTAAGTGAGCTTCTTTCTTTGCTCAAGGCTAGCACTCTACCACTTGAGCCACAATACCACTTCCGGCTTTTTCTGTTCGTGTGGTACTGAGGAATTGAACCCAGAGCTTCATGCATACTAGGCAAGCACTCTACCAGTAAGCCACATTTCCAGCCCCTCCCCCCTCCCCTTCCCCCACCCCCCCCCAAGGACCTTTTGACTGTTGGGAGGCCCAAAAGAGCAAGTATACTACCATATTTTAGAGATTTTGTCATTGTACAACAGGAAGCTCTATAAGAATAGTTCATTAACACATAACCAGAAAAACATTAGGGTAACGTATGCAATTAAAAACAACTACCTGTGGTCTGGGGTGCATCTCCAGAGACTGATTGCATTGTTGAATGATGTTTTGTGAAACTGAGATCAAACAACTGTAGTCATACTTCCTGCTTCATTTCTTTATAATTTTCTCATGAAGTCTCCTAATTCCTATGAAGTGAGAATAAAGCAGCCCCTGTAGAAAGGGGATGGGTTATTTAAAGACCTGATCACTTTAACAGTGATTCTCTTACTTTGGTTAAATGACTAATTTGAAGAACGTAACATTAGCCTCAGATTCTGTCCTAATAAACTGTGCTCAAGAGAATAATCATGGGCTGGGAAGGTGGCTCAGTGGTAGAGTGCTTGCCTTGCATGCCTGAGGCCCTGGGTTAGATTCCTCAGCACCACACAAGCAAAAAGAAAAAAGCCAGGCCCAGAGTTCAGACCCCATGACCGGACTCCCCCCCCCCAAAAAAAAAACGAACAACAAAAAAGAGAATAATCATAACCCTAGTACTTAGGAGGTAAAAAGGCACAAGGACTGAGTTCAAGACCAGCCTGGGCTACATAGCAAGATCTTGTCTCAAAAAGTAATCTAAGGATCACTTTTCCACGCCAGTCCAGGCAGGAAAGTCCATGAAACTCTGATCTCCAGTTAACCAGACACACACACACACACACACACACACACACACACACACACACACACACGCCATGAAACTCTGATCTCCAGTTAACCAGACACACACACACACACACACACACACACACGCCAGAAGTGGAGTTGTGGCTCAAGTAGTAGAGTGCCAGAAACAGTGCCCAAGCCCTGAGTTAAAGACACACATTCAAAAAACAAAACAAAAACAAAAACCAATAAAAAAAAGGGTTTGTGACATTAGAGGTCTCCCTCTTCTATGCTTTCTCTCCCATGTCCTGAGAATTATCTCTTTCATTTCTAGCTCTTTTTACCAATAGTCAAGAAAAATTCTACAATTATGAGCCACTAAGTTGTCTGTATCCTGACCCTAGACTGGCATTTAAATAATGATTTTGTTATACATCTACTCATAAATTCATATTAGATATTTTGTCTACTTCATCCTAAAGCCTGAGTTAGATACTAGTACTTTGTTGGCCACCCAAGATCCTCAGATCTGTCTTCTGAATAGCTAGGATTACTGGCATGAGCTACTACTGCCCAGCTTTTTCCTGAGTTCTTAATCTACTTTCAAATTTGTTTCTAGCTTGATAATTACATACCATAAGCTCTCCTCTTAATTGTCCCTCTGGAGCTGTTAGGCCTGGATACTCCTTAATGACTTCATATCCATCCTATAGATTCTCAGTTCCAGCAGCTCTATCTCCATAATTCTATGCCTGTTCATTTTCTTTTCCATTAACCATGCATGAAATTACAATTTTTTTGTTTTTGTTTTTTTAGAGTTTGAATTATGGGACTTGAACTCTAGGCCTGAGTGCTGTCTCTGAGCCTCTTTGTGCTCAAGGCTAGCACTCTACCACTTGAGCTACAGTACCACTTCTGGCTTTTTCTGAATAGTTTATTGGAGATAAGAGTCTCACAGGCTTTCCTGCATGGGCTAGCTTCCAATTGCAATCCTCAGATCTCAGTCTCCTGCGTAGCTAGGATTACAGGCATGAGCTACTGGTGACCAGATGCACTTACATATCTTCACCACATGTGCTAAGTTATATTCCTTACTCACATCCCCTTTTCTATGCTCATTTAAGGCTAATCCTGAGCCTATGTCCTACCAAGACATAGGTTTCATCCTCCAACTCCCACATGCATCACCCCAAATTTTATTCTATCTAATACCATCTCATTTCCACATCTACAATGACTTCCTTCTCATTTTCTCCTGCTTTATGGTCTGCAAACATTCTCAATTTTCTCTCTTATTAAAAGGCTCATTATATGACTCACTGTAGGGCCCTGAATGAGGGGATTTAACATGCATTCTGATAGTCATATCAACTAACAGGCTTCTCATGGAACAATAATGATTAAGCACATTCAATTTTAAAAAAGGAATTATAAGCCTGGTAAGCAGTAAACAGGAAAAAGTATAAGCCTACCTAACAGTGCAGATGAGGGAATAAGTAAAGCAATGTTGAAAAATGTTACATTGTGAATACCAACCCCAGGAGCAAACCACAGAATGTAGGGATGAGGCCTGGGCTCAGACAATGATGGCTCTGGTCCAACCTAGGGAGCAATTGGCAGCAATAACAGTAGCAGCAGCAGCAGAAGCAGCTATGAAATATCTGCAAGTAGCCGCGAGTAAAATGTAGGCCTAAGCAAAATGCAATATTTTACAGAAAACATCAGCAATATAACATATACGGGAGACTGGGGTGGCCACTCCCTCCTATCCCATGCTCAGTAACATCACTTTATCAGTTGTAATCCCTTTTTTCTGATTGGTCGTGGGGCTTGAACTCTGGGTCTGGGCACTGTCCCTGAGCTCTTCAGCGTGAGGCTAGTGCTCTACTATTGAGCCACAGTGCCACTTTTGGTTTTCTGGTGGTTAATTGGAGATAAGAGTCTCATGGACTTTCCTGCTCAGGCTGGCTTTGAAGTGTGATCCTTAGATCTCAACCTCCTACGTAGCCAGGATTACAGAAGTGAGTCACCGGCACCTGGCTATAATCCTTTTGTTCACAGTCACAAGGCCTGGCTTCAGAATTTTTTGGAAAACACAATCAAAGCAGGTATTATCAATCAACTGCAGATGGTAGTTGGATGATAGTTGGATGGTTAGTTGAAGGAATTAGGTATAATGGCAGTACACACAAAGTCATCTGTACAAGAATTAGAAGACAGGAGTAAACTTCAGAAGTAACCATTTTGAGGAGAACTTGACTGTTGTAGGCCACCTGGTACGGACAAGCTGGGCCCATAGAGGTCACAGAGCAGGCACCCAATGAATGTCTGTTGATAATTCATTTTTTCATTCAACAAACATTTAATGAGGTCTACAATGTGTACCAGATTAGGCATTGCGAATACAAAGATGAATAAGGCACTGTCCTGCCCTTAAAGAATTTAGTCTGCTTGATGAGAGCCATAGACTCGGACAGTGATAATACAACCTGCTAAGTGCTAGGACACTTAGCAGGTTGTATTATATCCATCCGAGATGGATTTCTTCAAAGGAGCACCACTTCAAGTTGCTGCTGGATCCGTGAAGTTTTCCCAGGCACCACAGCCTGCTGTTGATTTCTGTCACGCGGTGAATGTCCCAAAGAACTAACAATAACAGCTGTAGTTGACACAGTACCTACGAAACACTTTACAAATATCTTCCTGGAAACCCTGAAAATTAATCAGTATATGATGAGATTCAGGTTTAGTGTGGTTCAGTAACATGTTAGATAACATAGCTCAAAAGCTTTCATGACAAACACAAACTAAAGGAATCCATGAACACTAAACAAAGGAAAAAAAAGGGAAGCATACAATCTGAAGAGAACAAACAAAGTCAAGGAAACACAGCATTGAATAAAAATCACTAAGAAACTAGTTTAGTAAACACATGAAGAGGAAAGAAACACACTACAGGAAAACAACAAAATGTCAAGCAACATGACATTTCTCTGTAGTAATATTAAACATCAATGGACTCAACTCCCCAACCAAAGGAAAAAAGCAGCAGAATGGATCAAAAAACAAAATCCAACCATTTGTTGTCTCCTAGATAATATAACTAGTAAGCAGGAAGAATTTAAGTTTCAAATCCAATTCTGACTAATTCCCAAACGTTTTGTTTGAAGTTTTTAATATAATCTTTTTCCTGGTATAATAACTTTTTACAGCTTTCTATCTGGAACAAAGAACAAAGTCAATACATTATTGATTAGAACATAAACTAGAGGCTTCCTCTGGTTTCCTATACTATCTAGGAAAGACAAAAAGATTTTTTTTGGAGGGGGGGACCTTGAACTCAGAACCAGGGCACTGTGCCTGAGCTTCTTTTGCTCAAGGCTAGCACTTTACCACTTGAGCCACAGCACCACTTGTGGCTTTTTCTGTGTATGTGTTACTGAGGAATCGAACCCAACCAGGGCTTCGTGCATGCTAGGCAAGCACTCTACCACTAAGTCACATTCCCAGCCCCAGGGGAAAAAAATTAAGTGATTTCATACTAGTGTTCTTTTTAACAGTCAATTTGACTTTCTTTTTTTTCTTTTTGACAGTCTTGGGCCTTGAATTCAGGGCCTGGGCTCTGTCTCTGAGCCTCACTATGCTCAAGGCTAGAGCTCTACCATGTGAGTCACATAGCACCACTTTTGGCTTTTTCTGTTTATGTGGTACTGGGTTTTATGCATGCTAGGCAAGAACTCTACCTACCACTAAGCCACATTCCCAGCCCTGATTTTCTCAATCTTAACATCACCAACGACCATTAAGTATTTAGCAGGGCACCGATGGCTCAATCCTATAATCCTAGCTACTCAGGAGGCTGAGATCTGAGGAGGCTGGTTTGAAGCCAGCTCAGATAGAAAAGTCCCCTTGAGACTCTTATCTCCAATTATCCACTCAAAAATCAGAAGTGGCACTGTGGCTTAAGTTGGTAGAGTGCTAGCCTTTAGCACAAAGAGGCTCAGGAACAGAGCCCAGGCCCTGGAATACCAGGCCAGTTCTAATTAATTGACATAGAGAAAATCTCATTAAATCCTTCACATTTCAAAACCACCCTATCATTAAAAGCCAGTATTTCCTAGTTTATATAAGAGGAAACAAAGTCCAAGATTTTTGTGCCCAAGACCACATGGGCATGAGACCAAGTGTAGGCATAGACTAACATGCCAGTTTTGCTAACTGTTCTTCCTGATAAAACCCTTCAAGATGGCAGATTGCATAAGGCCCTCTAAATCACTCTGTTTTACTAAAATATAATCATTCTTGTCATAGAAACCCATTCTCTGGGCTGGGAAGGTGGCTCAATGGTAGAGTGCTTGCCTTGCATGCATGAGGCCCTGGGTTCGATTCCTCAGCACCACCTAAGCAGAAAAAAAAAAAAGCTGGAAGTGGCACTGTGTCTCAAGTGGTAGAGCACTAGCCTTGAGCTGAAGAGCTGAGGGACAGCGCCCAGGCCCAGAGTTCAGGCCCCACGACCAGACCAAAAAAAAAAAAAAAAGAAACCCATTCTCTGAGTCCCAAAGATCAACACTGTGAGCCTTAGGTGGAAAATTGTGCATATATTGTTTTGTCTTTGTTTTTCTTGGTTGTTGTTTTGGAATCAGGTCTAACAGTATGTCCCCAAAGGCCTCAAATTCATGATTCTTTTACTTCAGCCTTCCACATCACAACACCTGGCTTTATGTTGCTTAAAAAAAAAAAAAAGACTAAAGCCGGGCAGCCTCAGCTCATGCCTGTAATCCTAGCTACTCAGGTGCTGAAATCTAAGAACCACTATTCAAAGACAACCTGGGTAGAACTATCTCCAATTAACCACCAAAAAAGCTGGAACTGGAGCTGTGGCTTAAGTGGTAGAGCACTATTCCTGAGCAACAAAGCTCAGAGTAGCACCTGGGCCTTGAGTTCAAGGTCCAGGAAAGGCACCCGCAAAAAAAAAAAAAAGGAAAAAGGAAAAAGAAATAAAATAAATAAGGAAAAAGAAAGAAATCCTTGATAAGTTTAGATTTATAGTTAGTGTACATAATATTTGCAAACAAATGAACAAATATTTTTAGTCCCTAAGTAAAATAAACCAATTGTACCATTAACAACTAAGGTTAGTTCTTCTTGATATAAAAACTTTATTTTTGTATTTGAAAAAGAAAACAAAACGCAAGAAACATACTTGAGAACCACGTGACAGTGAAAGCAGACATATTAATTGATGGGGAAGGCCAGGACAACTATTATTGCAATGTGTTCCTGATAATCATTTCCTATGTGGCTGTGTCTAAAAAATACTACACAATCTGTGCAGCCAAACAAGAAACAAAAGGTTCTGACAGTAATATCCACCTGAACTACATGTGGACTTTTCAACAAGGCCAGAGGGGAAAATAAGGGGGAAAAAAGTTTGTCAACGTCAAAAAGGTTTTCTTTTTTTTTTCTTTTTTTTGGGGGGGGTCCGGTTGTGGGGCCTGAACTCTGGGCCTGGGCACTATCCCTCAGCTCTTCAGCTCAAGGCTAGCGCTCTACCACCTGAGCCACAGCACCACTTCCAGCTTTTTTCTTTTTGCTTATGTGGTGCTGAGGAATCGAACCCAGGGCTTTAGGCATGCAAGGCAAGCGCTCTACCACTGAGCCACCTTCCCTGCCCCAGGTTTTCTTTTTTTTTGGTCGGTTGTAGGGCTTGAACTCTGGGCCTGGGCACTGTCCCTCAGCTCTTCAGTTCAAGGCTAGTGCTCTACCACTTGAGCCACAGCCCCACTTCCAGCTTTTTAAAAAAAATTATGTGGTACTGAGGAATCAAACCTAGGGCCTCATGCATGCGAGGCAAGCACTCTACCACTGAGCCACATTCCCAGCCCCAGAAAGTTTTCATTGTCCCCCTCCTCTTTACCACCATAATTTTCCAGTAAGTTCTATTTTATCTGTTTTTATAACCACTTCTTTAAAAAAGTTTTCGCCCTTTGTATATTTTTAGTCTGTACTTCTCTAACTCAGTCATTACAGCATCCTTCTAAATCATCTTTCTATCCAGACTTTAGACCTTCCAAAACTTATACCATACTATTGCCAGGAGTGATCACCAAAAGCATCCGTTTCTGGAAACATTCAGAATATAATCTAAACTCCACTGCAGAGAAGACTTATTCCTAGCTACATTTCAGGCGTTATTTCACAAGAAATTTGTGAGACCTTGCTACAAAGTGAGATCTTGCAACAAAGTAAGGGCTGAGAATATGGCTTAGTGGTAGAGTACTTGCCTAGCATGCATGAAAAGCGCTGGGTTCGACTCCTCAGTACCACATAAACAAAAAAAGCCAAAAGTGGAGCTGTGGCTCAAGTGGTAAAGTGCTAGCCTTGAGCAAAAAAGCTCAGGGATAGTGTCTAGTCCCTGAGTTAAAGTCCTGGGACTGGCAAAAAAAAAAAAAAAAAAAGGTACCAAATGACAAAGCAATTATATTCTCAGGTAAGATGAGTACACAGTCTATGCTTTAATGGTACCATGCCATTACTCTGAAGGATAAACAAAAAAGTTTAACTATATAATAGAGTATTATTCACCCAGATCCTAACTACTCAGGGGGCTGAGATTTGCAAATCACAGTTGAAAGCTAGCCTGGGCACTTAAGTCTATGATGCTCTTACCTCCAAATAGCTGGAAGTGGAGGTGTGGCTGAACTGGTAGTGCACCAGCCTGAACTGAAAAGCTATGGGACAACATCCAATCCCTGAGTTCAAACACTAGTACAGGTATTCCCCCTTTAAAAAAAGAAAAAAGGAAAAAAAATATATATATATATATCACCCAGAAAGAGTGAAATACTAGTAAGATATACTAATATAACAATATGGACTAATGATAAAAACATGGTAATCAAAAGAAGTGAGATATAAAAGTCACAATGTAGGGCTGGGAAGGTGGCTCAGTGGTAGAATACTTGCCTTGCATGCATAAGGCCCTGGGTTCGATTCCTCAGTACCACATAAGCAGAAAAAGCTGGAAGTGTCGCTGTGGTCAAGTGGTAGAGTGCTAGCCTTGAGTACTGAGAGGCTCAAGGAGAGTACCCAGGCTCTGAGTTCAAGCTCCAGGACCGGAAAAAAAATTATGCTGGAGCCAGGCACTGGTGGCTCACGCCTGTAATCCTAGCTACTCAGGAGGCTGAGATCTGAGGATAGCAGTTCAAAGCCAGCCTGGGCAGGAAAGTCCATGAGATGCTTATCTCCAATTCACCTCCAGAAACCTGGAAGTGGGTGCTGTGGCTCAAGCAGTAGAGCCTCTTTGAGCTGAAGAGCTCAGGGACAGTGCCCAGGTCTAGAGTTCAAGACCCATGACTGACAAAAAAAAAGAAAAAAAAAAGAAAAGTCATCATTGTTAGGAAAAGAGACACAGGGAGCTCTATGCTCCAGGTAGAGAGAGGCCTGGGATAGAATGAGGGTAAAAGGCTCGATGAGAGACGGCCAGGAGGCAGGCGGAGGAGACCCAGTTAATTTCTGGTACTTCTCTCCCGGAATTTTATGCATTAAACACACACACACACACACACACACACACAACTTTTAAGGTGTGCTTAGGTTATTTTTTTTAAAACTGGCCCTAAGTTTAGAAGCACGTGGTCAATGCTAGAAAAACAGGCAACACCAAACAACATACAAGGCCAAACTTAAGACACAAAACTTTTGCTAACAATATTACGAAGGACTTGCCTCTCCCCTCTCAGCCCAATCCTTTAATTTTTTTTTTCTGGGTCCGGTCATGGGGCCTGAACTCTGGGCCTGGGCGCTGTCCCTCAGCTCTTCAGCTCAAGGCTAGCGCTCTACCACTTGAGCCACAGCACCACTTCCAGCTTTTATCTTTTTGCTTATGTGGTGCTGAGGAATCGAACCCAGGGCCTGTGGCTTGCAAGGCAAGCGCTCTACCACTGAGCCACCTTCCCAGCCCCCTTCCCAGCCCCCCCAATCCTTTTATGTATCTAAAGATGGAATATGAAGGACTGGGCCGACAGGGAAGAGGCAAGTCCTTCAATCATAGTCCAGTCACAATGATTAATAGCATTGTCAAGGAAGTAGGGCTGTGGCTCAAGCGGTAGAGTGCTCACCCTGAGCTGAAGAGAGCAGGGACAGCACCCAGGCCCAGAGTTCAAGCCCCACGACCGAAAAAAAACAAAACAAAACCAAAAAAAAATAGCATTGTCAAATTAAATGTTCTGACTCCAAAGAATTTTCTCTCATCATAAAAGTGAGATTCTATTAATTTTAATACAGAAATAGCCAAGGCAAAACCAAAAACACTTATCAGAACCAACCTGCAAAAAATACAGGGCATGATGACCTAAGTAGACTATTCTTTGAGAATCAAATTTTCAAATATGAATATAAAGTTAATTTCCAATATACTGTCTTGTGGATATCATTGTTGCAATGCGTCATCCTGTGTCCCTGTGTCCTTGTTTCAGCATTTTGTTATTTCCCTTCCCCTCCCCAAATTAGACAAATGCATCTACAAGATGCAGGGTACCAAATTCAAGTACACCAACAACAGGGGATATACCATAGAGGGAAGAACATACAAAGGAAACAAAAAAAAAATCACATAGTACTTATAATTTCTGGGTGGGGGGGTTGGGGGAGGAGGAGGGTGAAGAGATAGTGGGAGAACAACAAGGGAGGGAGTAACAATGCTTGACAAGAAATATACTCATTGCCTTACTCATGTAACTGTACCCCTTCTTTACAGCATCTTTACAATAATTTTTTTTAATGAGTATAGCTGGGTGCCAGTAGCTCACACTTGTAATCCTAGCTACTCAGAAGGCTGAGATCTGAGGATCGTGTTTTGAAGCCAGCCTGGGCAGGAAACTCGTGAGACTCTCCAGTAAACTACTCAGAAAAAGCTGAAGTAGGGCTATGGCTCAAGGGGTACAGCTGGAGCCTTGAACAAAGAGAAGGGTAGGAAAAGCTTATGGCAAATTACATCCAATTATATCCAAATTACTCCAAAGTTATTAATGAAAAACTGTCAAGGTAGCTGTCCTACCGATGGGGAGATTCAATTTGTTTGACCTTATCCAATGACATCATAGAATGTCTGGAATTAGTAAACCTGTGAGGTAACTTTACCTTCACCTAGGAACTGACGAAATACAACCCAGTGTTTCAGGTGAAGGTTCAGAAACACAGCAGTTAACTGAGATCAAAAAATAAAGCCCAAGTAATTCTTTCCTACTTGTACAAAATTACCCATGAATTTACTAAGGAGTGAGAGTATAGCTTCCAAAGAACTGGAAGTTGGAGAGCTATGTACAGCCAAAAATTTTAAAAAAAGAAAGAAAAGAAAAGCAGAGCTTTGTCAGTTAATTAGTGATAAGTACTCATAAATTAATGTTAAAATTGGAAATGTTTTATTTCCTCCACCAGGCAAAATAGCAGAGACTTCATTAGAAAGCCCCTAGGCATTTCTGGGTAGAATCCTTTAGTTCAAGGTAGGAAAACACCAATGAAAAAAACTAACCTTGGGCTGGGAAGGTAGCTCAGTGGTAGAGTGCTTGCCTTGCATGCATGAGGCCCTGGGTTCGATTCCTCAGCACCACATAAGCAGAAAAGAACAGAAGTGGCGCTGTGGCTCAAGTGGTAGAGCACTAGTCTTGAGATGAAGAGCTGAGGGACAGTACCCAGACCCAGAGTTCAGCCCCATGACCGACAAAAAAAAAAAAAAAAAACAACCAAAAAACTAACCTTAAGCTTCCAACAATGGAAAGATTTTCCACATTGCAACATGAGGCTCCTTTGTACTGAGGCAGCTAAGCAAGAAATGTATCCAGAAATCCCACCCACAAAAGACACAAAAAAAGTATTTCCCCCATTGTGGCAAGCATGCAGTCTCTGAGTCCCTCCTATATAAAACAGAATGCTTGGAAGTGCTGCTGTGGCTCAAATGGTAAAGCACTAATCTTGAGCAAAAATAGCTCAGGAACAGTCAGTCCCCAGACCCTGAGTTCAAGCCCAATGACCAGAAAAAAATAAAATAAATTACGTTTGACTTAAGGGCTGGGAATGTGGCTGAGTGGTAAGAGTGCTTGTCTAGCATGCATAAAGGCCCTGAGTTCAATTCCTCAGTAACATATAAACAAAATAAATAAAAAGTCTTAAAAATAGTTTAAAAAATTTTTTTAATCTTTAAAAAAAAAAGAATGCTTTTCACTTACTAGCATTGTTGAGCTGGGGTCTGAATATAAAGATTGTGAAGCCAATTTTGTTTATTTGCCTATGCCTGCATGGCTATTTTCTGAGACAGGGTTTCAAGGGGTAGGTCAGGCTGTCCTTAAATTCCTGATCCTTCTGACTCAACCTCCCACACCAAAGTACTAGAATTACAGATATTTGCCAATATGCCTGGTAGTTCTTTTTTTATTAAAACATAAAAGAAACTGAGGCTGGGAAGGTGGCTCCATGGTAGAGTGCTTACCTTGCATGCATGAGGCCCTGGGTTCCATTCCTCAGCACCACGTAAGCAGAAAAAGCCAGACATGGCACTGTGGCTCAAGTGGTAGAGCACTAAAGAGCTGAGGGACAGCATCCAGGCCCAGAATTCAGGCCATACAACTGACAAAAAAATAAAAATAAAGTAAAATAAAAAATAAAAGAAACCAAACCATTATTTTCTTGACTGCTTTTTAATACTATGTGGTAATGTTGAGTTAAATCAAATGAATGCTAGTTAAGTCTTCAGGGCCCTGAAACTATGAAAAGAAGTGCCTCACCCTGCTAAAGGCCAGGTAACTAAGTGCAGGGTTTGGAATATAAAGTATACCACATCTAACAATGATCAAAGATCTTTTTGGGTTTTGTTTGTTTTTGTTTTTTAGTGTCAGTACTGGGACTTGAATTCAAAGCCTGGTGCTATCTCTTAAGATTTTCCTTAGAGCCCTACACTTTTCTGGCTTTTTGGTGATTAATTGAAGATATTAAAAGAAACGTCTCACAGACTTTCCTGCCTAGGCTGGCTTTGAACTTTGAACTTCAGATAGCAGCCTCTTGCATAGTTAGAATTATAGATGTGAGCCACTGGAACTTGGCAAAACTCACTTTTTTTGGGGGGGGGGTCAGCTGTGGGGCCTAAACTCAGGTCCTGGGAACTGTCCCTGAGCTTTTATGCTCAGGCTAGTGCTTTCCCACTTTGAGCCACAGCTCCACTTCTGGCTGTACAGTGTTTACTTGGCGATGAGTCTCATGGACTCATGGGCTGGCTTTGAACAGTGATCCTCAGATCTCAGTCTTCTGAGTAGCTAGGATTACAGACATGAGCCACCAGCATCCAGCTGGAATTTCATAAAGCTTTTATTTCGCAATCCTAGCTGAGACTTCCTGACTGCACAACTACACTAAGTTTAAAAGCAGTATACAAAGTCCAGAAGATGAACATAGAGGACAATGGGGGGGAGGGGGAGAAGCCAAACATACCCTTCCTAGTTTTCATACCAAGGATAGGACACATTTGAAATTTTTCAGTACATATAGGAGACCACAGGCCTAGCTCTCAGGGTGTATTGTTCCTTGAGGAACTAATTTGGGTGCTAGTTATATTGTGAAGGCATTTCAACTTTTAAAGACTGGCTTCCTTTAATAGATGAATTTAATTCCAAAATCAATGAAACTCCTCAGAAAACTAACTTTTCTAGCCGGGCGCTGGTGGCTCACGCCTGTAATCCTAGCTACTCAGCAGGCTGAGATCTGAGGATCGCAGTTCAAAGCCAGCCCGGGCAGGAAAGTCCATGAAACTCGTATGTCCAATAAACCATCAGAAAAATTGAAGTGGCTCTGTAGCTCAAGTGGTAGAGCACTAGCCTGAGCTGAAGAGCTGAGGGACAGCATTCAGGCCCAGAGGTCAAGCCCCACGACCGACAAAAACAAAAACAGAAAGCTAACTTTTCTTAATTATATCGGTAAGTGTAAAGGACAGAAAATAAGAAGGGTTTAAAAAAAAAAAAAAAAAAGGAAGATCATGATTGCAGCAAGCCAGGCCAGACCAGACCAGGACAGGCAAAAAGGGGGGGCCTTCCATCCCACCAAATAAAGTACATATATTGTAATGTACATTGTGATCTAATCTATGAGAGATACAGGTATGAAGATCAAACTCTAAGGCTAACTTGGGCAAAAGAAAAAAAGGGTGGCTAGAGGCATGGTTCAAGCACTCTAAGCACAAGGTTCTTAGTTCAATCTCCATTATCCCCAAAAAGTGCTGAAACTGTTGAGTCTTGTTGACATCTTTTAATGTCTGCAGTTATCTTCGTTTCAATGTCCTATATTTACCACATGGTTCTTTGGGGCATATGAAATTAAATAGAAATCTTTAGGATCATACTTCATTATCTAACTTGAGCCTCTCTCTCATCAATCCCAAAGTTGAACAATAGTAAGTACTTAGGACAGGTCACGGGCTGGCCATGGACACTATAGAACAAAACATGAGCATTGCAAATGAACTGCTATATAAAGATGGGGGTCTGTGGACTTCATTTTCAGCACACCTGAGTGAGTTAGACACAAAACAGGGAAGCTGAAAGTTTCCCTCATAGTCACCTCTAATAACCATAGTGGGGGGAGGAGGAGGGAGATGGGAAGGGATGGGAAGGGGAAACAAAGGAGGAGGCAACAATGCTTGATAAGAAATGTACTCATTATCTTGCCCATGTAATTGTAACTCCT
>NW_012267332.1:3979178-3983439 GCF_000151885.1 Dipodomys ordii | reverse complement strand
ACCAAATACAAGTCCCAGTCTCACACACACACACACACACACACACACACACACACACACACACACAGCCAATAAGCAAAAGTGTCAGGTACCAAGTACAAGTCCCAGTCTCAGACCTTAAAAAAAAAAACAACAAAAAACCCTGGTGGGCGCCAGTGGCTAACACCTATAATCCTAGCTACTCAGAAGGCTGAGATCATAGGATCCAGGTTCAAAGCCAGCAGGAAGGTCAGTGAGACTCTTATCTTCAAGCAATCACAGAAAAAATCGGAAGTGGCACTGTTCTTCAAGTGGTAGAGCCCTTTCCTTGAACAAAAGAAGCTCACGGATAGAGTCCAGGCCCAGAGTTCAAACTGCAAGACTGGCAAAAAAATAAATAAAAAATAAATAAGTAAAAAAGAGAGCTTCGTGGCTTACAAAAAAACCTATCTCCTGATTTTATTGTGTGCTTGAATTCTGGGCCTGTGCGCTGTCCCTCAGCTCTTCAGCTCAAGGTGAGTGCTCTACCACTTGAGCCATGGCACCACTTCTGGTTTTGTGGTGGTTCACTGGAGTCTCGTGAACTTTACTGCCTATACTGGCTTTGAACTGAAATCCTCGATTTCAGCCTCCAAAGTAGCTAGGATTATAGAGGCATGGGCCACTGACCTCTAGCTCACCCTTGATTGTTTTTAATAAATATAAAAAGCTCTAGACTCAGTTGAAGCAGGAAGCAACTAATAAAGCAGTTGAGTGTCCCTCCATTTAAATGCTATTTACAAGGTTTGGGGCACCTAAGTGGGGCTAGCTACCTAAAACTGCCCCTTCCTGGAAGTCTTTGCTGAGTAAATGGGTAGAGACAGTAAGATGAGAAGCTTATCTGAGAAAAGGAAGCCCTAGGGATCATCAAATTAAGCTACCAAAAGTCTAATACTGAGGAATAAAGTTTGTGGCAAGAAAGAAAAATGGTGCTTGCCCCCCAAAAAACTTTTTTTTTTTGCTAGTCCTGGGGCTTGAACTCGGGGCCTGGGCTCTGTCCTTGAGGCTCTTTGTACAAGGCTAGTGCTCTACCACATGAGCCACTGCACCACTTCCAGCTGCAATAATGAGGAATCAAACCCAGGGCTTCATGCATGATAGGCAAGCACTATACCACTAAGCCACATTCCCAGTCCCTAAATTTTTTAATTGTAAAGGTGATATACAGAGGGGTTACAGTGCTTAGGTCAGGTAATGAGTATATTTTTGAACAGCGTCACCCTCTCCCTCATTTTCTCCCAGTTTTTTTTTTTCCTCTTGACTCCCGCCCCTAAGTTGTAGTTCATTTTTAACAGTGTCTAGTGAGTATCACTGCTGAATTGTCTCAGTTTCTGTGCTTTTCCTTCCCCATCCCCCCCCACCCCCCCACCCCTTGCCAAATCAGTTATCCTTACATACAAGACAAGGGGTATAGTGACAAAGGGGGGAAAAAAACAAAAGAAGAAAAAAAAAGGACCACAAGCTATAATTAAAAAAAAACTCGTTTCCATTTCTTGCCGTTCATTTTGATAAGCATCATTTTATATGCTCATGTGCTATTGAGATCTTGTAATCCTCTCCTAAGAACTGAACTTTAAAAGGACAAATGGGAGTAGCGGGGGAGGGGTGTTAGAAGCCAAAGGCCAACCAAGAGAGTCAAAGGGTAACTACCCCACCACCACCAGCAGAACAAAGAATAGCCCTTTTAGTCCATAACAAAGTTAGGCATTTAAAGTTAGCAAAGATAAGGCTTTTAGGAAGATGTTGTCACAGACCAACTTGAATTTTTTATTGATGGCCTGGTAGTAAATATTTTTAGGCCTTTGAAGATGCTCTACTCTGTTAATATGGTAATAAAAGCAACCAAACAACACAGGAATGAATAGATGTAGCAAACTTCCAATAAAACTTTATTCATGAATGCTGAAATTTTAATTTGTCACTTTCTTGTTATGAAAGTCTTTTGAGGAAGTGGCGCTGTAGCTCAAGTGGTAGAGTGCTCGCCTTGAGCTGAAGAGCTGAGGGACAGCACCCAGGCCCAGAGTTCAAGCCCCACGACCGACAAAAAAAAAAAAAAGAAGTCTTTTGACTCTTAAAATATTAAAAAAAAAGGGGCTGGGAAGATGGCTCAGTGGTAAAGTGCTTGCCTTGCATACATGAGGACCTTGGTTTGATTCCTCAGCACCACATAAGCAGAAAAAGCCGGAACTATGCTCAAGTGGTAGAGCGCTAGCCTTGAGCTGAAGAGCTGAGGGACAGTGCCCAGGCCCAGAGTTTAGGTCCCACGACTGGCAAAACAAAACAAACAAAAAAAAAACCTCACAAATTAACAATATTCGTTTTCCACAGACCACACAAAAACATGTGATGGGCTAGATTTGGGCCAGTTTGTTGAACCTTGATGAAAAAACTTAAAGGCTACAAAGACAATCTTATACTGCTTTCTTTTGAAGGCTGTGTCTACTTAATGGAATATTTACAAACAGGTATTAAAAAAAATCCTTTTGCCTGGGCCTTACAGGTAACTGAAATCAGGGTGAAAGCCTGTATGCCTGCCTTCATTTTGAAGCTATCCTTTCAGTCCTTTCGAGACCCCACGTAAGCATGTTAATCATTTAAGGAATGTTTTTTGATAAACTGGGGCTATCTAACCTAAGGCATCCCCCTCCCAGGCTGAAGACACAAAGATAAAGAATTTTTTTACTCTGTCTTTTGCAACATCCTGTTCTAAATACCAGGAAAGGCGCCAGAAAGTCTCCATTCCTAGCCCCAAACCTGCAGGGATAAAGGGAAGAGCTGTGCCTCCAGGACAGATTACTCATTGATGAGATCAACCCCCACCCCTACGCCCCCAGAGCAGGAGTAGTCATCAGGCAAGTGATGGCTTCACCAGAGCCACCTGGCAGAACGGCAATTGAGATAAAGATCCAACAGAGCACAGTTCAGCCAAAATTGCTTAATCTCCCATGATGCTCACCCCTGCCCTCATTCCTACTGTTTCAAACCTAAAGCCCCCAAGGATTTCACCACAGTTCCTAATGTCATCTTCCCAAAATGGCCAGTTTTAATTAAAATCCTGTCCTGCCTTTCCACCATTACTATTATTTGCCCTCTGATCTAAGACTTCAGTTAAATTCTCACTATCTTAACCATTTCATGCTTATAGTTCAGTAGTATCAAACGTTTTCACATTGTTGTACGACTCCACTATAGACATTTTCTCATTTTGTAAAATGGAAGCTACACATCCAGTAAACACCCCTATTTTCCCTTCCACCACTTCAATCCCTGGCAAACAAGTCTGTTTTCAATTTCAATGGTTTGGTGGTCATATAACTTTTGAAGCTACCCTTATACCACCATTTCTGGGGTTAAGTGATACATACAAAGGATTCTATACTTGACTTTTTGTTGTTATTAATGGTGGTGGTTATTGGGGCCTGAACTCTGAGCCTGGGCACTGTTCCTCAGCTCTTCAGCTCAAGGCTTTTTTTTCTGCTTATGTGGTGCTGAGGAATCGAACCCAGGGCCTCATGCATGCAAGACAAGCACTATACCACTGAGCCACCTTCCCAGCCCTATACTTAACAATTGTAACATATGAAGGAACTTTTCTATGAGATGCTGCCTATGAAATAAGTGGCATGCCGGGCACCGGTGGGTCATGCCTGTCTTAGCTATTCAGGAGGTTGAGATCTGAGGATCAAAGTTCAAAGCCGGAAGTGACGCTGTGGCTTAAGTGGTAGAGGCTAGCCTTGAGCTGAAGAGCTGAGGGACAGCGCCCAGGTCCAGAGTTCAGGCCCCACGACCGGACACACACACACACAAAAAAAGTTCAGAGCCAGCCCGGGCAGAAGTCCATAAGATTCCTATCTCCAATTAACCACCAGAAAACCAGAAGTGGTGCTGTGGCTCAAGTGGTAGAGTGCTTTCCTTATGGTAAAGAGCTCAGGGATGGGGCTGGGAAGGTGGCTCAGTGATAGAGCGCTTGCCTTGCATGCTTGAGGCCCTGGATTCGATTCCTCAGCACCACATAAGCAAAAAGAAAAAAGCCGGGCTGGGCACTGGTGGCTCATGCCTGTAATCCTAGCTACTCAGGAGGCTGAGTCTGAGGATCGCTGTTCAAAGCCAGCCCAGGCAGGAGAAACCGTGAGACTCCTATCTCCAACAAACCACCAGAAAACCGGAAGTGGTGCTGTAGCTCAAGTGGTAGAGTGCTTGCCTTGAGCTGAAGAGCTGAGGGACAGCGCCCAGGCCCAGAGTT